>NW_005842021.1:2760396-2760771 GCF_000455745.1 Alligator sinensis | reverse complement strand
AGGGCGGGACCCCTTCCCCCGCGCGGAGGCGGCCGCTCCCTCGGGGCTGCTCCCGCTGCCTGCCAGCCCCCAGCCCCTCGCCCTGTCCAGACGTGGTGCTGAAAGCGCGGGAGGAGGGGAAAGGCAAGCCGGTGCAACGGGGCAGGGAGGAAAAGTTGGGCTCCAGGAGTCCTGAAGCGAGGAGCGCGCTCACCTGCGCGGGAAAGAGGAGGATGTGGCAAGTACAAGCAGGGGCTCGTTCCCCAGGGAGCTGCACGGCCCCGGCTGGTCCCCGCTCGCCCGGCGGGCGCCCGCGCGGCTCGGGGAAGGCGAGAGGGCGAAGCGGGGCCCCTGCAGCCGCGCGCAGGGAGAGCCGGCCCACCCCCTCCCCCCCAG
>NW_005842021.1:2758707-2760186 GCF_000455745.1 Alligator sinensis | reverse complement strand
CCCCCCAGCTATGGGAGCAGAGGCTGCAGAGCCGGGCGAGGCAGGGGCTCGTCTCCCCGCGCTGGCTCCGCGTCTGCGGGCGCTCCCGAGGGCCGGGGCAGCAGCGGCGCACAAAGCCCGGCGCCGCTCCCGCGCAGGCATGTGCTTTAGTTTGTGTCTCCGCGTGTGTGTGTGTGTGTGTGCTGCTTGTTCTCTTGCAGGGTACAATGTTAAAAAGCCACCGCTAGTCGCCCCCAGTGCTCCTACTCTCTGGGTCTTTTTTTTTTTTGTCTCTAGTGCAGATTAAACGTCACGTCCGCACTTGAACTTGAATTTTATCCCATTGTACAGAGGCAGCCCCAGCCATAGAGAGACAGAGCGCTCCCAGAGAACCAGGACTCCGCCATCTTCACATTGCAATATATAATAGTAATAGCCAGCACCAGCCCAGCTGCACTAGGGGCTTCCTTCCTTCCAGTCCCAGTGCCAGGCGAGGGGAGCAGTGAGTGCCAAGTGGTGCAGAGGCACTGGCAATGCAAAAGCACTAGGGCAAAGCAGTGCTACCTGAACTGGGAAAGAGGAGACACAGTCCTGCTGCCCCTTTAACAAAATAGCCCAGCCAAGGGTCCATTTCTGACAAAAAAAAATATTTTTTTTTTGGCATTTTTCTGGGGTGCGCGTGGGCAAGCCCCAGCTCGACTTTTTTTGTGTTTTTTTCTCTCCTTTTTTTTTTAAAGACTTTTTTTCTTCTTTTTTTTTTGCCCTTCTGCTGGAAGAAGTGCACTTGCCCATTGGCCCAGCACTCTGGAGACAGAGAGCGAGAGAGAGACAGAGCGAAAAAAGTGTCACTCTCGGTGCAAAGCCTCCTAAGTTCAAGAAGAGATTTGGAAGTGCGAGCGGTGGAGGAGAGAGCAAAAAACAAAAACCAAAAACCAAAACAAAACAAAAAAAAGAGGCAGAACGCGTGTGAGGGACAGCGCGAGGCACCAGAAAGAGCTTTTTTTTTTTCTCTTTCCTTTTCTTTTTTTCCCCCCCTTTCTTTCCTCGTGATGCTGATTTTTAATTGAGGGGGAATCCCAGCCCGTGCACCCCCGCCGCCACAACAAAGAGGGGGCCGCTTGTCTTCATTTTTTTTTCCTTTTTCTGAAGAAGAAGCAGCAGCAGCAGCAAAAATCCATCCCGGAGAAGGCAGGAGAAGAAGACAGACACATCCAGAGGAGGAGGAGAAGGAGGATCGGCCGCTCCCCCGCCCCCCACGCGCGTCCCCCCAACCCAGTGCAGCTCTCCGGGCGATGCCAGTGTAAATGCCAGGGCAATGTCCCGTCGCAAGCAGGGGAACCCGCAGCACTTGTCACAAAGAGAGATTATCACACGTAAGTTTGCAGGAGCCGGCGCGGAGGCAGGGGCCGGGCGGGCAACGCGGAGCGGGAGCCAGGCAGGGAGAGGGGCCGGGAATGGAGGGGGAGGGCGCGCGCGCGCCGCGGCGGGGTGGGGGGAGAC
>NW_005842021.1:2725553-2758376 GCF_000455745.1 Alligator sinensis | reverse complement strand
GGGGGGGAGCAGGGAAAAAACCTTGGGGGAGATGCTGGGTCCGAGGGACAGGTCACTGCGTGTGTGTGCACGCGCGCGCGTGTGTAGATGCGTGTGTGCACGCGTGCAGAGCAGGCATCTTCCCCCCCCATCCCTGATTCTTCTAATTTTTAGCCCTTTATTTCCCTTCTTTCGCCTGGCACCCATCTGAGTGCAATGCAAAGCCAGCCGTCCTTTAGGTGCCACGAAGGTGGCAAGCACTCCCCCCCCCCCCCCAACCCCGTCAGCTTCAGAGGTATAGAGGGGGCAAAAAACAAATCCAACCCAAGTGGCAGGATGCCCCGAGCAGAGCCCCCTGGCCCGGGCGGAGAGGTCCCGAAGTTGGCTGTGAGGAGCGGGGCGCGCGGCGCGAGCCGGGGCTGAGCCTCGGAGCCGCCGCGAATCCGAATATTTATGTTCGATTTTAAAGAATTTAAATAAATAAATAAATATATCCCGAGCCTCCCTCCCCTGGACAGGCGAGAAGAGAAGCCATCTGCCAGGAGCATTTGGTGGTTGCGATCTCTCCTCCTTTGTTCCCGCGGAGAAAACTGGGTTTTGTAAGAATTTGTTGGAAAGAGGATGATGAGGAGGAGGATGGTGATGGTGATCTCTCTGTTTCTTTTTTTTTTCCCTGCCGTTAGATATTTTGGGTGGCGTCCGGGTTCTGCCATTTCTATTTTTCTTTTTTATTTTATTTTTGCTTCTCTGGTTACTTTATCTTTTTACCCCCTTTCCCCCCACCCCCAACCATCAGCTGGTGCAACACAAATGAAGATACATTTGGCACCTTTCGGGGGGGAGGGGGGCGGTGTTTTTTCATTCAGTGCTATTTTGTAACCAGATTTGCCTCCCCGTTAAAAAGGTGGATACTTCCCCCAAACCTCTTTGTTAATTGCATTTTTTTTTTTTAAAAAAAGAAAACCCAGCCGGTTTGGAAATTGCGTTTTCCTTTTTTTTGGTTGATTTTTTAAAAAAACATCTGCACCGTCTAAGGCAATGTCTCCCACTAATTTCGTGTCTCGTTTGCAAGAAGAGATTTGGTTTGGAAAGGGGCTTGCGGGTGTGTGTTTGTTGCACACATTTGAATGTATTGAGAAGGGCGATACATTTTTGGGAGAGAGGGGAGCCAGGTAGGTTCGTTCTTGCATTGGATCTCGTTTCCTGATCGCCTTACTTGGAAGTAAATAATGAGGCAGAGGAACAGTGAACTCGGGGGTCCAAGGAGCTGCGTGCACAATGGGTTTGGAGGGGAGGAATGGAAGGCAAAGCTGCATGCAATTTCCCCCCTCCCCTCTTGTGTTTCTCTATCTCTCCATCCTGAGGAAGCTGGAGGAGAAATCAGGATGCATACTGAACAGTGGCAGAAAAAAATAAAGGTATCAATTGAAGGAGGGGGTGGGAGTAGTCCGGGGGGAGGAGGGGAGCAGGAAATACAGGCATTTTAGCACACATCCACCGAGACTGAGCTGCAGACTTTCAGTGGGGTGCTTTGCCAGACAGGAGTAGTTCTACCAGTTTTCAGGAAGGTTTAATTCATCATTAAAGAGCTGTCCTGTGAATGGAGGAGTTTGCAGAGTATCATGAAAAAAAGCAAAACAACCCGGAATGAATTTGATATTGGTTTCTGAGACCTGTATCATTTGATGTTTAGCTTTGTCTTTTTGGCATCTGTCAGGAGAATTGCCTTTCAGGATGGCTTGGAGTCCTGTGCCAGGCAAAAAAAAAAAAAAAAAAAAAAAAGGGGAGAGGGAAAAACAGAAAAAAAAGTTTTCTGACCCTGCTCCAGTGGAGCTTATTGGTTTTCATGCTGTTGCTGCTCAGAGAAACATTTAGATCTTGAATGTGAAACCAAAAAAGCAAGCAGACTGCAATATATATTTTTTCTCTAAAGTTGGAATTTAGTTAAAACTGCAAAATTGAGCGGCCTACTGTCCCTCCCTAGATTCAGCATACATCAGCGTAGGATGGATTATATAGAGAGTGCAAAAGGGGGAAAGACATTGAGAAAGAGCAGCTCAGGACCTGTTGTTTGTGAACATGGAGAAAGAAAACTTAGTACTTGAGCTGGCTAAATTTTTAGACAGTGGAAAAAGAGGTGTTATGCAAAAGAGATTATGGTGAGCCATGGACATGCTTCATGCAAAGATAGATTAGGTTGGTTTGGTTCAAACTGCTGGTTTGCCACTTTTACATTTTTTTAAAACTTGAGCAATATGTTCTTCATCTAATAGTATATTTTTAGAATAGATGGAAGTGTGAAAGGAGAATCCATCTTAAAAGCCTGGTGCTACTGGTTTTGCAGAATAATGCAAAATAAGCAAAATCAATAAGATGATAGAAAATATGGAAGAAGTACATAGCATAATCATACAATTCCAGGTAGAGCACAGGGTTTCCCAAACAGGATTTCTTTAGTAATTGGTCAACAGGTTCCCCAGGAAGATTAATAATTTACTCTGTCAATTCATATTTATGCAAAGTAATAAAAAATAATGCCATTTTTAGCATGTAAAAGTTTTCCAAATTGCTTCTATGTTCAGGAAACTTCACTTAAAATGGATGTAGATTTGGTTTAATTCATGATCTTTTTTATCAGCATGAGAAACAATTTCACCTGGCGTCGTACACAAAGAATACAAGATACCGCTAAAGTATTAGAAAGGAAATGATTTTTGGAGGTGGCTGCGTATTTCTAAATGCTTGCATAGTTGTGAATTCAGAAGCCTAACGTTTTTAAAAAGACACTGCATATTGCTTTTAAATAGGACAATAACAAGATCTGTTCTTTCTGAATCTCTGGGTTCCATTTTATTTAAAAATATTTACAGTTTAGTAATGAGATAAAAAATCATATCTTTCATGTTTTCATAAGCTTCCAGGCTTTTAAAAAAATCCATGTTTTTAAAAGAAACTGACATACTGTGGTAGTAGATTATGAGTCTATATTGCTTACTGTTTTCTGTTTGATTTGCTTGGTGTTTCAAATAGATGTAAAAGGGCTAAGAAATCATTTCAAGTATTTTGTTGGTAGACAAATACAAGGGACTATTTTGTCAAGCTTATTTAAACGTTTAGCAAACAGAAGTCGACAGTTTTTCAGTGTGGTTGTATTTAATAGTAATGGTTTGTTGAGTCCTTGTCTAGTGCAAAATGTATCTTGCTCTGTTGAACAAAGGGCTGTCTTGTAGCATATTTGACAATAATTATGACTTAGATGAGTGTGTGCTAGGTGAAATAGTACAAATTATAGATATCAATTACTGACTTCAATCGACACCTATTCTGCTCCTCTGAGTTTGCTCTTAGCATAAATCTTTTAGTTTAAAAAGGCCTTCTTGAAGGCATTTATTTCCCTTTCACATTTCCAATCTAGTTTGCCTTGCACTGTATACTGTTTGTTGATATAAAATACTTTTCAAAATAAACTTTGCTGGTATTTAGTTGAATTGCAAGTCTCAATTGTGCCCACTGCTTTTAAGTGGCATATGTTGACAACTAGGGGGAGCTCATAGCCTGTATCATAGTAGATTATAGTTCAAATCATACCACAGTACTGGTAGATGGGATACAATAGGTTAGGAAATAATAGCTGTATCTGAGGCAGTTTATGTTGCTGCAAAATGTTTTAAGTGTAAAGTTGTAGTATTGATTTTCATGCAAAGATCTATATGGTGCTGGATGAGAGGGATTTGCAAGGGAGATAAATCTATTTTTGGCCAAATCATGACTGATTAACCAGGCTCCTGCAGACAGAAGTCTTTAATTAAAATTAGTTTTTAACAATGCCTTTTATCATCAACATATAATCTTTAAATTCTCAGTTTGTTGTTGTCAGATAGTGATCAGGCTAATGATAGCCGTAGGTATGTGAATTAGCGTGCATTGTAAAAATACATATGCATCTATTTATCTGCCTCCAGTGTATATATAAACAGAGAGACCAAGATAGAGTTTACAAAAGAATGTTTTGTACAATAAAAATGTGCATGCACATGCAATTTTATGTGCTTACATGTCTGAAAGCTACATGTATATGGCAGTTTATTGTATCTGTTTTTTTTAATAGCAGGTATCACTTTTGATCCTTGACATATGTCTTGGCATTTCCTACAAATAAAAATAAGCATTTCCCTAAAGAAATAAACAGTGTCACCTATAGCATGGAAAATTTTCTGTTGAATAAGTGTCAGGGCTATAATATACAGGGTTTGGTCTGTTCTCCCCTTTAGTCTGCCTGTACATTGTCAATGGACTTTAGTGGGACGCTTTCTTGCCCAAACATATAATTTAGTGGCATAGCATAGCAAGCTTTGATCACTGGATGTCAGGATATAATGTTTGCTTCACCCAATCCAAGAAATTCATCAAGTTATGGCATTGTTAGCAATAGCATATTCTTATTTTAGGGCAGAATATGTGGATGGAGGTTATCCCATGACAGGAAAGAGGGTTTTTATTCTAACCTGAAAGAGAAATAAATTAGGTCAGACAAAAGATCAGGGCTGTCATCAACTGTAGAAAAAACCTTCACTCTTGAGTATAGAGGGACAGCAATTTATCTGATGATTTCTCTACTTCATTTAATATTTGAATTGAACAAGTTGGAAGCTTATAGACAGCAGCCAGCTCATTTGACAGACCTGTAAGGTAAAGAGTACGGTGTCTTAAACATCGATGATGCTAATGTTCTCAAGCTATGGGAAAACCTTCCTCCCCCCATCCTCCCCAATACCTCAAACTTTGCTGATCAAGGCTTTTGTTTAAATTTCACAACTGTTAACTTTTATTAAGAAAAACACTAAAAACTCACATATACTAAGTAGGTAGATCCCACCCTGAGATTGAAGCATGTTAAAAAGTCTCACTGAAGAGACATACTGCGCCAAAATAGCACTCTACACCACTTCCTCAGTAGATCTTCTTCTGGTTGCTGCTCCATGATAGGTGGTTCCCTCCGGTTTGTTGTGTGCGCCTCATCTAGTTGAAATTATCGTTAGAATTCTGTCTTTCTAGGTTTCTTTGAGAGGAAAAATAAACAGTGGTTGGGGGCTAGAGCGTGAGACATACTAAAGTTCCTAGTGCTGTAAAAGCCCCTTGCGAAGTCGTGTTGGTGTTGTATGCAGATAGATTTCTATATATCTTTTGGATGAGGGGGGAGAAAAAGACATCAATAACAGTGTGCAGTGTTGATAAAATGTATGATTCATTCAGCTGTACTTACTACAAGACCTTCCTCTTTCATGTTTATTTACTTTCATAAAATGTAGCTATGCAGGCTCCACACTGTTCCTTTGCACCCATGGTTACAAGCCTCAAAGGCAGTTGTGCATTCACAGTAAGTTACAGCTTCTAAACATCAGTTAAATTTGCTTACAGCTTCCCTCCCAAAAAAGCTGTTGCCTAGTCTGTACCGTATACCCTCACTAGAGCTTTAAGCATCAGCTTTTCCCAAGGAATATATAAAAAATGCCTAAAGCAGGCTATTCGAAAACAAATTAAAGCAGAGGGACACACTTCACGCGTTGCAGGCACGCGCCAGTGGAGGGGGGCTTAGAAGAATATCATCATTTTACTGGCAAAAGTGACACCAGATCTGGGATTTGATTAATGGTACAGCATTCACAGGGACTTAGTTCTGTATTTTTGACATATGCAAGTCTTTTGTGTAGTTGCCTCAATGCAAGAAATTCAATTTTTTTTCTGAAGCAGCTGATAATTTGTGTGTGCTGGATGTGCCCAAGGTACTTTTCAGTGGCTCAGTACTAGACAGCACAATATAAAAAGGAAATCCAAAGTTAAAGGGGAAAATTACTGGTTTATTTAACTTTTTATGACCCTTTTTACTAAGCCACTGGAATAAGTCATAAATTCGTTGACCGTTATAAAAAATATGCTTCAATGAAAGTCAAAAAATGGCTCGACAAAGTTGTATACAAGTAACAGTGATTGATGACCTATTCAGAAACACAGAAACTATTTTTTTTTAAAGAATAGAGTTCAAGCTTATTATATACATTAGGAACAAAATACCTAATTTGATCATACTTTTAAATTTATTAATTCATTTTTTTGTGCCTAAGCTTTTGCAACTCAGGGATTTTTATTTTTCCAATCCAGTTAAAAGATTATACCAAAATGCAGCTTTCCCCCCGTCCTTTTTGTGTATCTGGTATCTTTTTTCTTTCATTCAAATAAAACCAATCTATTCACATGGGAACAAAGAATGCTTTTATATCACATCATCACGATCCCTGTTTTATCTGTGAAGATTTACAGCATTTGCAGTCTGTATTAGAACCTTTGCATTTTAGGCTCTCAATAGCAATAAATCTTTATTTTTTTCTTGAATGTCTAGTTTATTTAAGAACACATATATCATTCCTTTCTGCAACATTGTATGTGCGTAGCTTCTGATTAAATAACATCTGATGAATGCCCAGAATCCAAGTATACCTTTGGATATGCCTGCCTTTTGTTTTGTTCAGTATATACATTATTATTATTTCTTTCCCATTCCCTTTTTTTTAGAGCATGATCTTTCCCCCCCCAGTTTCTGTGGTTCTAGAGATGTTTGTTCTGGCTCAGGTGCAACCGAGGGTTAAACTGCTCTCTGAGAGGTTCAGTATATTTCTGCAAAAGGTGTTTGACATACTGTGTTGCAGAAGAGCCCTCAAACTCGCAGCTGTGTGTTCTGTTTGCTAATGCATTAGAGCTAAATGGGTTGTCGGCGTTCCCCCCTAACTCTTCTGCTGTCTATAGTGATCGAAAGTCATTAACATCTGAAGGCTATTCAGTGGGCTATACAAAGCAGTTGTCTCTGTCCAGTACCTAGTGGACGGTGTACACATCATACCAAAAAACTCTGCTCAACCACATTTAGAACAAACTGGCAAGCTTGTGAGACAGTCTCAGCCGACTGAACGGGTCATAAAGCCTGAACTATCTTCTCCACCCAGAGATAGTCCCTACAGGTCAAGGTTGAGGGAGGTTGGCAGTTTGGGGATACTTAGACAGCTGCTGCTGTGCTGTTCCTGTCCTGTGGATAAGTGGAGAATTTCTGTGTATTGGGCCGTCATCACACACTTTTCACAAGTGTGAGAGTCACTTTGAAATAATACAAAAATCGGAGTCTCTCCATCAATAGGTCTTTATACCCTGTTGCCTTTTTTTCTTTACTAATCCACCCTCAGATTTCTTTTCATGAAGAATTGATCTTCAATCGTGTGGATCAGAAAAATTAAAAATTGATGTCAGCTAAAAAGCATCCTGCACTGTTGAATGTGATGTCGGTGCAATCTAGATATAATGCAGTATCTAAATCCCTGCAGCTCACATCTGGGAAGATTAAAAGAAACTGTAAGCAGGTTATTGGTCAACTTTTGCACAGCGAGGAGTTGAAGCCTGTGCTTTTTGAAAGTATTAGGCTTAAGCAGGTAAAATTGTGACACTGATCACTTTGATAACCGAGCCACAGTGCATGCGATCTGAGCTATTTCCGTTAAATGCGTTGATTTTGCAGTAAGTGTGACATGCAGGTGTTGTTAAAGGGACACCATTTTATGTCTGCTTTGTGGACAACACCCTAAAGAACGAGTCATTTTTCTGTGCTTCTTACAAGTAAGATTTTAAGATAAGGATTTAGTTTCAAAGCACAGGAGAGATGCCCACGTTTGAGTGCAGTGAATATTACATGGATTATGCAGCAGCACATGTGCTGGTAGCTCCATGTACAGGGGGTGTCAGAAGGAAAGTGTGCACCATATCCTTGAAAGTAGAATTTCCCTGTAGATAGGGTGCAGCTGGCAAATGCTGCAAGATTCATCAGTTCATCATTACAAAACGCAGTCAGATCTGGTTAATCTGTGTTTTGCTCATCTGGGTCTGTGAAAGATTTACATGGTAACCAATCTCACAGTACCCATGGCAATAGGGGCACCCACTAGCGCCTCTATAGTTAAGGCTGTGGCAGTGGTTCTCTCGACCGCTGCTTTTATTGGTTTGCAAATTGGCTGTAGAAACTGAACATGGACAAGAGATCTGACACACAAGACATTGGCCAAAGACCAATTTTTTCTCCTCTTTCTTACAACAGATACTAAAATTCTTTATGCTTTATGCGACTCCATTAGCAGGATAATTTGTAGGAAGGTGGTTTACCACTTTCAGGTTTTCCTTTTTTACTTCTGGTCTTGCACTACAACTAAACTAGTTTAAGAAAAAGAAATGTAATAAGTGACGTACTCAGCCACGGAAGATGCTTGAGATCTTTCTGCTGAGTTCCGTGGTCTGTGGATCAGGCCCAATTTGTTCTGGCCTGAGTTATTCTGGCATCCGTGCATTAGTTCCAGACATTTGAAAATCCAGATCTGTTGCATCTGTAGTACTTTTAATATTGTGCGTGTGCATGTATGCGTGTTTGTATGTGTGCAACATACCTAAGGAGGCACCATGCTAACAGCAGTGGTAATGATATTGTGGCGGAGGTTATGTAGAGTTTGGGGTGAAAAAGCCACTTTATTTTTAATGAAGACTGGCATGATAGAATGGTGCTTGAGGATACTGCAAGGAGTCCGGCAAGGAAATATAATGCTTTCTTTACTGTAGGAGAAATAATATAAATTGTCAAAATGCATTAAAAACATAAAACAGTCGAGTGACACTGGTTTTAGGTGATGCCCGCTTTTGATGCCATTGCTATGCCATGAACCTCTATGTACACAGTAGGCAAATATTGCCGTAGCACTGAGAGGAATGCTTGGAGGTGCTGTGAGAGTACTGGGCACACCTTAGCGCACCTTGAAGAACTGTGGCATGAACATTGGCTGGAGGCAACTAATTTTCTTTTAGTCCTTTTCCATGTGAGTAGAAAAGGTACTTTTAATTCTTTCCTCTCCTTTTATGACTTTACTTTTCCTTTGTTTTAAAATTCTATTTTAAATAAATAATAATTAGAAAAAAAACACAGAAAAAACAGGAGCTCAGCAACAGAAGTGAAACCGCAGAGCTAAGTTGAAATAATGTGAAGTGTTTCATTTAAACCCACAAGCATGCGTAGAGTCAGAGCTTGGATTGAGTCTCGGGCCTGAAATGCCCTATTGGTATTGCAGGACTCTTCAAACACTGGAGGACCTTGCTTGTTGCATTACCCAAGTGCAAAACAGTGGGTTAAGGGTGGACTTTCAGCCTTTTTTGGCCTTACCTTTGTAAATGTAAGCCTTCCGTAATGTTATTGGAATGCAGATTTTTAGTTGCTTAATTGAGTCATAAACGGGAAGCCTTTTCTTTTGCAATTGCGTAAAAATGAATATGCAAATTGACACAGATAAAATGCATTTGAAGATATATTCAGTTTTTTGCCTTGCATTCTTTTATGGCCATTTTCCATGTCCCATATAAGCAGTCTTACATATAGCTTTTGTACTGTAAGGTATCAGATGGGTTTAATGCTTGATAATTTATTAGTCTAAACTCAAATACAGCACAGTGAAATATTTTGATACTTTGGAACCCAGTTATTACTGATCATGAGGGCTTAGAGCACCAAGAAAATTAAAAGCTGATTTTCTTCAATGTGAAGACTGCCAAAATGTGAAAGAATAGCAGATGTTATTTAAAAAAGTGCCATTGCAGAATCCTTGGAAAGAAAGTGTGAGGGTGTATAAGTGAATAGGCATATCTGGACTTAACGAATATTCAAATGAATAGTAGAAATTAAAAGACAGAATTTAGAACAGTTCAACTGCTACAAACTTGCTCATGTTTTTTACACAGGCATGGTCAGGGCCTTTCTCAAATGCGGCAGCTTTACTACATTTTCTGATGATCAGAACTACAACAGCAGGGGAAAAAACGTATCCATCAAAATATAATAAAGTTTAGAACCATGTGCTTTTTTAGCTATGGTTATATATACCAAAGTTGGATTTTTGGATTTTGAGAGACTCAGTTAATCTGGAAACTAAACAAGCATGTCATAGGAATCTGGGAACAGGTATTTTCCTTCTTCTGCCACCTTTCTTTCCTGTAATCCTTGGTTTAATTCAACTCTTGCTTTTTCGTTGTCTTTTCCAGCTCTTTGTCCCATCTCCCTTTTGTGTGTGTGTGTGTTTTAATATTTTGACACTCTACTCCCACTTAATAGGAATTCTTTCCAGAAATAGTGCACACATTTCTAAGGGACCCTTTTCACAGTCCTTTTCTTTTGGCTCTAAAATTATGTATATGTAATTGGTAATTAAAGGTGCAAGCTCTCTTCAATATAAACAATATTGCTCAATGTTAGATCATTAAAGGGAACAGAAGCACTAAATAATTACCTTTTGCATTGTGACACACTGTTCACAGAAATTCACTCTCTTCCCAGCAATCCCTGTTCAGTGCAGGGTTACGATTACATTTTCACTAGGGCACAGCATCTTTTCATAAAATAAATTGGTAAATTAATTACGTAGTATTGTCTTCAAACTCCTTTTAAACTTTGATTAAGGGAAAAAAGCAATTAATGGTTTTCAGCGCATGTATTATGCTTAGCGTATAGTATCCTTTGTAGATTTATTTGTTACAAGTTAGTGGAGTACATTCAAAGCCCTGCAGTGTCCAGCTTCTGTCCAATAGGATGTTTCTTGCTCATACATTTATGTGGCGTCCCAGTCCTGTTCTTCTAATTGCTGATATAAAAAGCATTAAATTCCGATAGTCTTGTTTTTTCATCTATTGTAGGCTGTTAGAGGGTCATGCTACATAGGTGCTATGGCTGATATATATACTACTAATCAGTGATTCATTTTGTAAGATGCAGATGAGGAAGAATTATCCTTTAAACTATCTTCACTGAGGCACAGAATATTCAGGAACTTCTCAGTCAGAATTTGTGTTTCAGTCCCTGCCCCTGCCCTTTATTTATATATTCTTCTGTTGTTTGCTAAATAGTTGTACAAAACTCTGACAGACTTCAAAGAATGGAGAACTCAGTTCTATAGTAGGAGCTCCTATTTATCTTAGCCCACTGCTCTGAGACATTTCTCTGTCTTCCCTTCTCCAGAAACTTGGTAAATTTTCTGACTGTTTCCTAATTGTGATTCGATTACGATGTCTCTAAACTTGCTTATTTACATACCGCTTGTTCCTGTGTATTGTTTGGAGCAAGTTCTACAGTCTTTTCTTAGGCAAAACCCCCTCCGGCAAAAGTCAGTGGAAATTTTGCCCGAGTAAAGACTAGGGTTTGTATAATTTGTCAGTTATGCCATAGAACAAAAAACCCGTTTTGCCCTAGAAATGGATTGTGAATTACAATTATTTCATACTGTATTAATTAGCTTGAAAACATTAATTTAAAATGTAGAACACTTAAGAGAGAGGTTTTGAATCTATAAATTACATGTTTTTTAGAAACTGGTTTGGGTTATCTGATAAAGAAACGTTTTCTGAGTCTGAAGATTTTTCAGATAATGATATAGAACCCATATGCTTCAAGTCTCTATCAACTTTATAAGGATGTTTTTACTATCTAGAGTAACCATACAGACATTTGTTACTAGGTTAATGAGCAGAAGATTCCAGCCCATATTTCTACCTGCAAAATAAATTACACTTTCTCTTTCTCTCTCTCTCTGCAAATGCTTTTGTAAAGTCCCTGTCACAGGCCATATCTTGCTCACTCTACTCATGTGAGTAGTTTGCCATAGCGTACTAATTTGCTGCCGTTTGACAGTGCTGCCGCCTTTGTAATTAAATGAGTTAAGTGCAATTTTTTTGTGTGCTATGGGGGTCCCAATCCTGCACTTTTCAGGGCATCCAGAAAACCCCACTGACATCAAGGAACAGTTTTGGAGGTAAATAGGTTGCAATTGGGGCCCATAATGGATGGCAGGGACACGTGTTAGGAATAAAAAGGTGGGACAAAAAATGACTGTTTCAGAAGGAAAGTCGAGGAATGAACATTGCAAAATGGCTTTTTGCTGGTATTATTGTAGTGCTGGCAGCAGTTAGAGGGAGCTGTCAGGAAAGCTGTGCCAGGTCAGCCTATCATTTTGTTTCAGACAGACTTGGTTGCAAAATATATTGAAATTATTATGGGGAGGGAAGAAATGGAAAAGAAAAGAAAGATACAATCAGGGTTTTTTTTTGGCTAAGCTGCTCAGGGTGCATCATTCAGATTCTGTGAACATTCAAACCAATTTCTTTCTTTCCCCTTCCCCCTTCCCCTCTTTCTTCTTGTCCATGTAAAGCAGAGGCCGACCATGTGGAAACGGCAATCACCGATGAGGATGAGAGCCTGGCCATATCAGAGCCAGGTGGCATCAGCATTGCCGCAGGTGGGACAGACCCTGATTTGTTAACCTGTGGACAGTGTCAGATGAACTTCCCCCTGGGAGACATCTTGGTTTTTATAGAGCACAAGAAGAAACAGTGCAATGGCACTGGTGGTGCCTGCTATGAAAAGAGCCTGGATAAGAGCAGCCCTCCCCCCTCATCACGCTCCGAGCTCAGGAAAGTGTCAGAGCCAGTGGAAATCGGGATCCAAGTCACACCCGATGAAGAAGACCGTCTTCTCACGCCTACAAAAGGAATTTGCCCCAAGCAGGAGAACATTGCAGGTACAGCATGTTTTACACTCAATCAACTGCCTAGGTAATCTTTTAAAGAGAGCCCTCTAGAAAGTGCTATGAAACAAAGGCTTCAGTAGCAGGTCTTCATAGGAGCCAGCTGCCTGGAGGAACCTCACTACTATCCAGAGCTGCAGCAGTAATATTTACCAAGTTTGAATTCAGTTATACCTTTTGGTGAAGGGTCAGCTGACAGTGAAAAAAGCCTCTGCATTTGAAGTTGTTCTTCCAGGGTAGCCCCAGGTGTAGGTGTAGCTTGCATACACACACAAAAACAACTGGCTAAGGATCAGAGGGGCCATTTCCATATTGTCCATAATCAGATGGTAGTCTAGGAAAGATAATGAATACTGCACGTTTGGTAAATTCATTCCAGTGGAGGAACCTGGTAAACCCTGTGGAAGAGGCCAAGTCCTGATCCCACTGAAGTCAGTGGCAGACATTTCATTGACTTCAATGGGAGAATTTGATCCTGAGGGATAACGTGGAGTTTGTAGAAGAGCTTCTGACTCTACCTGTTTTGGGTGAATTTCAGCCTCATAGTCCAGGTGAGCAACTGAAAGGGCTGTGTTTAACTGTGTCCTGTATCTCCTAGATTTGAATAGATTTAGACTGAGAAGTAGGGAGCAGTGGAGCTCTGACATTGAAATGCATGTCTGAACAGGGGCTTTTGAAAACAGAGAATGGAACGTTCACCCATGGGAGCTGTCCTGGGTGAGCAGATTATAGGCATTTTCTTTTCTGAAATGCTTGGACATCTTGTAGAAATTGGTTGTGTAGTTTAAAGCTTGCCCCAAGGCAGCTTCAAAATGTGCAGCCAGCACTTATTCAGCAGATCACCCATGTCTCACTGACAGGGGCATTGCATCCACCTGGATGACCTGTTCTTAAACACTTTCTGCAGTATATATGGCATGAAAAGGGCTTTCCTTAGCAGCAGGTATACAAGCATCTTCCTTTTCTCAGTACTTTCCATTCTCCTGAGTTTTCCTCAATAACTAAATGACACTTTGCTAATGATAGTTGCAGGGAAAATCTCCCTCTATAATAACTTTGGGGTTTCCTGTAATGCTGCATGTCAGTAACTTGCGTCAAACTTGTTATCTTGTCTTCTTTGCCCCTCCAGTACTGTAAACTGTAAGCAAGCAGTCCTTGCTTCTTAGCATTTTGATGTAGAATGTAGAAATGGTGGCAGTGAATCAAATCCACAGGTCTGGGATTGTTTCGTTGGTAGTGAGCAGTTTGTAACCCCTGGTCCCCATCTGTGCGTGATCTGAGTTTGGCTTTTTAATTCAAGCGTTAGAGATCTCTGCTGTTTCAGTGGAGGTCCTTGATATAACTCTGCTATCAGATGTCACAGGAGTCAGGACTTGTCCAGGATTTGAACTGTTTTGGGTCTCAGGTGTTCCAGGTGGGAATCCTTTATTAAGAGGAAGTAGATACGTCACTCAAATGTAATGTAGTTTTTTCCATGTGACAGCTGCCATTTTGGCTGATGGTAGGGACTGAATTAGTGAGCCTCCAAGCTCCAGTGTCTCTATCAGTAACCTACAGAACTAGGCTTTGTAGGTTGGCACTGTAACAAACACACATCTCATCTCCTTATTTAATTCACTGGCTTCCTGGGCTAGATCTTGAGTAGCAGCTACTTAAAATATTGGAATGTGGTTAGTTGGAGCCTACCTTTGACCTCCCCAAATTTTTAATTGGCTATAGAAGCAAGACATGTGAGTCTGTATGTGAGGGTGGTAGCTTTTGGGGCATCAGCAGTGGCAGCATCCGTAATATCTTTGTAAGTACATCAGTTCTCCCACCAATTTTATGTGATTCCATATGTTCAAATACTTTTTGAAAAGGCCAGGACACACTCCCTTTATCATTCAGTCACTGATTTCAATAGGAACAGGAGACAGCTCGAAGCATGCATTTGGGACTTGATTCTGCTAGCCTCAGACACCTGCAAAGTGTATAGTATGTGTGATACAACTTTCAGCGCCTATCAAGGGGGAGCCCAATGCCTAGCAGGATTATTTCTGAAGACCTATTCTGTAGATTTGTGTCCAGGTTTAATTAAAAAATAATCTACACTCAAATTGAATCCATAATTAAACACAACAATTGCCTTTCCTATCCTGAAAGCTGTTGCCTTATTTCAAGTTGCTTTGGACCAAACTCCATGCAGCCAGTGCATCAACACATTGAAGATCTGTTGAGGGAAAAACATTCCTATTTGGAAAAGACATTGAACGGCCAATCTGGAGCTCTTACTCTCATACAAAACTGAAGATCAAATAAAAATGTATATGAGACATTTTGAATTTAAAAAACTTAAAAGGTTTATGATTTGATTGGAATTTTCTCAGCACTGCATGCAGATAGGGACAACCATTAAATATTGCAATAATAATGCTTTCTCAATTAGGGACCAAACTCTTTGATAAAAAGGTGCAGTGTCCTTCTATTTTTTTTTAAATAGGAGTGGATAGTTTTCAATAGTAGGATAAAAGCCTCACATTACAGTCATGGAGGGTAGCCATGAAAAACCCACAGAAGTCATTCACTGGAAAGGCTTTAGTGGGATATACCAAGCCCCTTATTTATATTTCAATAGAAAGGCTTTCTGCATTAGCCAAGAAAATCAGAATCTGCATTTAACATTAAAGGTATTTCCCAGTGAGAGGCTGTAGAGCATTGTTGTTAGATTTGTTAAAAAAAGAGACTAAATACGATTTCATAAAAGGGAAACTTAATCTCTAAGGCAGCTTTCCCCCACCCCACCACCCCCTCCCTTTTTTTTGGTAATAATGCAAGAGCCTACAGTATTTTTACTTTATATGTGACGAAAGATATTCTTAGCCTTTCTGAACTGCGACAGGAAGAATGAATTTCTTTATTCCACCAAGAAATATGTAAAATAATCCCTTAGAAGTATGGCAAGATATGTTTGTTCAAAGCATTTAAAATGTTATTTTAATCAAAGGCACAAAACACACTACATGCTGTGTCAGCTAAAGGAGACCATTACATTTTAACAGCAAATCATGCTCCTTTTTTTCTTGGAACCCTCCCCCCCACTTTGAAACTAACTTTTTTATTAAATAAAAAGAAAAAGATTAAAGAATAAAAACTTCAGTGGCTCAAATGTCTAAAGTAATTTAATATGTTGGAAGCATTAATTATTTTAGCTTAATTGAATTCTGAGGACTGCAGTAGTTGCATTTTTGTAGACAAGCTCTGTTTATTATTTCTTTGTGTAGATTAACAGTAAAGGAAACATAGATAACTTTCAGTTATTTATTGTAAAATAAATGTGTCAATTCATGTGTAAAGCAAGCTGTTCAAAGATAATTGAGTCTTTATATTTGAAGAGGGAAACCAGAAATCACCCACTCGCCACTTCGGCTCCCTGAAATATGCTGCCACTGCTGCTGCCCTCAAATAGGTTTCAGCTACTCTCCTTGATCTTGTGTTATTTTTGTAGACCTTCTTATTCAGTCGAAATGATTTGTGTGGCCTTCCTGTTGTGACTAAGCTGCAAAACGTTACAGCTCCCTGTGGCTGAGTGTAGCCAAGGTAAGTCAAGCACCGAGCTAGGCTGAGCCACAGAACTCTTTTACTATTTGGGTGTGTGGGTGTTTCCTGTCGACAGTCATGGCATAGGGTCTCATGGAATATTAATCCTAGTTCAGGAGCTTCATTCTGTAGTTGTGAACATTTCTTTTCTTTTCTTTTCTTTTCAAATGATTGGGTTAATGAACTTCCATATTGCACATTTTTAGCTGGATTCCTGGCCTTATATTCCAAACCCCTGAGTTCTTTTCTTTAATACACCCTGATTTATCCAAGTCCATCTTTCTTTAATATGCCCATGGATTTTCATTCTTCCTTTCTCTGAAACTTTACAGTCCTCAGTTAAGCCAGGAGTGACTCCACTTCGGGTGCTCAGTTAATCACTCTCGATCATATTACTGGTGGCCTTCTGTATCGTGTATAGCTAAAGGCAGGCATGTGAACCTTAATGTGCATGAGTGTATGCCTATATGTCCATTGCAGATTCAGAACTGATATTTCTATACTGTAGTAGAGGAGGAAGCAACTTTATCTCCTCAATCAGCGTTAGGTTTAGAGACCTGCTGATGCTGAAGTGTATAGTCTTCCCCTAACGTGTAACTTGCAAAACCAAGTTTAGCTGATCAAAGCTGATCAAAGAGTTCTCTTGCAGTTATCTCTCCTTGTAAGACATGTATTGGTATGTTATATGGCCTCTGTAAAGACAACTTGAATATGGGCAGTATGTTCAGCAAAGTTTATTTTAAATTGTCTGACTATTCTCACCGTTATACTGAATGACTAGTACTAACAGACTTATCAGATCCATCCACAGCAAATGAAGCAAGGCCAATGAATTAGCCAGGAATTGTCTATCACTAATGCTTATATTTTGTAAAAGTTAGTTGAATTGAAACAGGTCTGAATAACACACTACATTTTGTTTCTAGCCTTCCCTTCCCTGGATAGGTTCCGTGGTTTTCTGTCTGTAGTTCACAACTATAGACCAGGGAGCAAACATTTCCAGCGAGTGGTAAAATGAAGATGACAGCAGAGACTCATTAAGACAGCAGAGTCAATTTCTGCAAAGACAGTGCTAGAAGGGGGGAGTTGATTTGAATTCCTCATCCATCCAGTTCAGGCCACCAGTTCTGGGCTCCATACATTACGTACTCGAACTAGATGCAGATCATGAAAAAAGACTCCCTGTCAAATGTAGGATTTAACTGCAACCCCTGCTCCATGAATGTTCATTTCAGGCTTTTGAATGGTAAAACTGCTAGTGAGAGAAACTAAATAACTCGCATGTGCTGGAAGCCAGAGATAAACACTGCCGCAGGTTGCCATGAAATAGGCTATTTGATATATTTGGAATTGTTATTTTTCTCAAATTAAGATTAGTTAAATCCATGTGTGTTGTGTGAGTGATTGTTAACTCAATGGTATGGATTATCCTTTTTTCAAATCATGACAGCTAATTATTATTGCTGTCTACTCTGAGACATTCACTTACAATGTACCATTATGGACTCATGCACCCATATTAACTGTAGGACTCAAGACAGCCATTGCGATGTCTCACCACGCAGGGCAAAGGAAACAGGCACTGGAAAAACCTAGTTTGATTGCCCATGTTATCAGACAGGTTTGAAACAGGTGGTCTGAATAGGACTGAACTGGCACACAGCAGTGGGAACCAGTCAGCAATTGGCTAGCTTCTCTTTAGGAAACTGACTGTGGCACCTGATCCCAACACGAGTAGCTTTTCAATCCAGTAGTTGAAACAGGGGTAATTTATCAGAGTGAGGAAACAGCACCTTAAGACAGTGCTGCATAGGAAGGAAAGAAAACTAAATATCAAGCTGCCTTAAAAAAAATCAGGGTACTAGGGGCATTTTTTTCTTAGGCTTCTTTGAAGAAATCATGCCAGACCTGATTCTCTTGTCATCCTCATTGATTTTCCTCTGTTGACAGTAGAGCTGCCCCTGGTCCGCTCTGTTCTGAGACCAGCATCCAGATCTATGATTTGATTAGGTGTTTAGCAATATATTTTGCAAATTTGTGTATCTAATGGGGGTGTTGAGGGCCAAAAAAAACACCTCTCTGTCCCAAACCCTATGAGATTTGAGACTTCAGTGGTGCAGTGGTTTAATGAACAAGTCTTTTGCCTCTGGAGACGTAGTTTGAGGTCCTGACTTTGGTCACAAGGAGAAAAACAACTAAAACAACTACAGTGATCTCACCCTCATCTCTCTTTGTGCACATCACAAAATGTGTGCAAAATAAGGGATGTTGGGGCTTCCAGATAGACCAACACGATAAGAACAAATCAGGACTAAGGTGCCTTGATGTCAGGTGAGGAAGATTGCACGGTGCCTGCCTGCATTACTGTGTAACTCATTCCAGTGCTATTATTATTATTCCTGTCTTCAGTGAGCTGTAAATCTACTTACTACTTTTGTGAGGGGACCTATTCCAAAATGAGATGCTGTAGAAGCTTCAGTGATATAATGAAGGGTGAAAAGTTTAAGCCTGTTAGAGACCAGAATGAGACCTTTGTGGAGGGAAAAGTATCCCACAGCAACCTGTTGTGGGCATTCTTGCCTTGGTGATGGCCACTGCCATACTTATTGTTCTGGATGAGTTGAATCTTGCCTCTGATCCAGCATGGTTATATCTGTGTCTCTAGAAGTAGATTTTTTACTGGTTACTTTAAGCCTCAGAATAAAAAACCTTTTGCTTGGTTCAGTTTTCTGAGTCAGGAGTTATAATGTCCTGGTGGATGAGTTTCTGCTTCTAAAACATTATACAGAATTGTCCCTTTATGGGACAGGGAAGTTTTCAGGGAAGGATCAGAGTTGTCACTTGACCAACTTTCTGTTATTGAAGTGGAAGGCCTTGTTTGCCATAGCTTGTGGTGGCATGGATGTGTTATTGGTAACCACAATCTTGGTAGTGCTTATGCATTATAAATTGTGTTAAGGAATCAGTCAGAGAATGGGAGTTAGAGTGATGCAAAGAGTCGATTAGCACAGGGCCAGAAATCAGCAAAACTTGGGTGAAAAAGGAAAATATTTAGCAAATATCACTTAATCCTTATGCACGTGAATACAGTCTCATGCTTATCCGCGCATATGCTGCTGTGTAGCTTCAGCATAGACGCGGTGCCTTGGAAAGGTATTTTTATGAGGAGATGCAAGCTTGATCTCCGAAGAGCTCCAGCACACATAGTCACAGTATTTATTTGCCAGTTTACAGAGTATCCTACGAAGGCATAACAGAGTAAGCATAGTAATCTTAGGAAGAGCTAAAGGTGAGAAACTTGCTTATTATGAAAACATTTTTCCCTTATTTGATTTTCACTGTATCCATATGGCATCATTCCAACGCTCTTTTTAATGTTTTGTTCAGCTGTCCTCTGGGAAAACCAGACACCCTCCACCTTTGTGAATTTCAATTGCTGTCAGAGGTCCCAGTGGCACTTCGGTCTTTTGTTTTTTGAGTAGTCCAACCTATCAAAGCAAACAAATAGACCAAACCATATTTCCCTACTCTGCTGATGATTAAGGTGAGAAGGATTTGTTTGTAAGGAAGTAACTGAAATTTACCTACTTAGATACTTTTGGGAGGAAACAAAATGCTATATTAAAGGGTTGCTGTTTATCAACTTAAAATCTAGTTAGATGAAATAAAAAAGAACTAGAAAGGTACTTGACCCTGGTTCTCTTTGCTAGTTTTGTGGTCTATCACATTTTCCTGTTTTTCATAACTGTTCTTCTCTGTCCTATTGCATCGGACTAGGCCCGTACAAACAACAGGGGAAACTGACTAAGTGACTTTAGGAGAAACAGTGAAAATGACTACCCACAAAGAGCAAAATTCACCAGCATGATGCTCCCAATGCACATGGGTGTAACTCCATTTAAATCAGCAGCGTTACTCTGAACTGAGTGGGATAACTGAGTAGTGACTCAAGGCCAATATGCTGTCACAAAGTAAAAATACTGGAAAAATAGTGGCAAATGTTATTTTTCTATGCTCTCTTTCTGTTATAGTCATTTTAGACTTTACTTGTGGCAATACTAGGTAAAATCTTTTTGGACAGAAGTGCAATTTTTCAGGTTGATGAAAGAAGATTTAAGGTCATACAGTACATATGGCCAAATTCTTTTCTATGACAGTGGTTTAAACTTTACAGGTAACTCTTGAATCACTGGTGTAAGAATGTGTATGTTCTTTAAAAAGCAATAGGTGTTGACTCATTCCTGACTTACCTGGGAGTAAGCAAAATCAAAATCTCACTCATTATTGGTCATGTTTAACTGAATGTATTAGGATCCCTCTTGAAATTACACAGGGGAAGGGAGGTGAAACAAGTAAATATGTCTGTTCCATCCTTACAAGTTGTTAAGGCCTGAGTACACAGATCATTGGCTGGGATGATATAGTTTGGGATGGTCCTGCTTTGAGTAGGGGGTTGGACTAGATAATCTCCTGAGGTGTGTTCCAACCCTAATTTTTTGTGATTCTCTGATAAATTATCACTATTGATAGGTTGATGTATTTTTAATGAAAATATCATGGTGAAAGATGAACAAGGATGGGCCATCCCATCATTAGTCATTTTCCTGATGGTCTTCTAATGGACTGTAAATTAAAAAATAAAAAAACTGTTAAATAAAACAATGAGAACAATAATAATTATTATTAGTATGCATGGTTGGTAGAGAATGGACTGTAGAAGGAAAGCTGTGAGAGTTTACAAAGGAATTTGAGACTGCAGGAAGCTGTTTGGAGGGCACAGAAGCATGCATGCATTATATTACAGAAAAGCCAGCTCCCAAAGGAAAATTATTTGATGATTTGAGACTGGCATATGATCAATACAAGTCAGTGTTATTGTTTTATGATATATAAATAAATAAAAACAAATAAATTCTCCTTTGCCTTAGCTATCCTGCCGTTGTAGGTTCCCATCACATCCTTTATATGATTGTTTTGATTTCTCGGCCCATATTTGAACCTTTGCAGCATAAACACACAGTGACCAAATAAGCTGTGACACAGAGGTTGCCCCTTTCCAGGGTTTCTGAGATTGGAACATTTTTCTATCATAGCTAAAAAATCATGAAGTAATCATACATTTTTGTACAAGAAAGGCTTAGATTTCTCTGTCATGTCATATAACTCAGAGGGCATTGATTTCAGGTTGAATTTCAGCTTTGACTTCAGTGGAGAATTGTGAGCCTGTGGACAAGTTGGGAGTTGCGAGTGGGGAGGGCAAGACATGAAAAGTAAAAAAGGTATATATGTATAGTAGCATTTCTTAACTGACAGCTATGGAAACCCAGAGCCCTGGAGAAACAGGATATTTGCAGCTTGAGAGATGTGTGCGTCAACTCCAGCAAAAGCATCGTTTCCAGAGCCATTCTTCTCCCTATCCCCTTCTACCTTCAAAATGATAATTGGTGGGCTGTGCTGCATAAATGGTAAAAAAAAAAAGTGGGTGGGGTATCTAGGGATTTGGTGTCTAAGCTCAGGAGCTAAGCCGGAAATCCCAGAGATGTAATGAAAACAAAACGGACTTTTCACTTGCGCTGTGGCGTTCTGGCAGTGAGAATGCTTTCGTGAGCCAATGTTTTCATTGTAGGTTTTCTCGGGAGAAGTAGTGGAAACGAATCGTTAACCCCTTAACAGGAATAAATGCGGTTGCGGCAGCAGCAGCAGTAGCAGAGCATTCTTGGCTCTCAGTTGCCATGTTGGAGGCCTCGGGAGGTATGGAGGAGGTGGGGGTAGACACTGCTTGTAAGATGTTTAATAATCTTAATGGCAGATGTGAAGTGGTTTCTTAGTGGCTGCTGTTTTTTTCCTTTTTACATGTATGTCTTTGCAAAAGATTCAAGCATGATCAGCACTAACCACTGTTGAGCTCAACAGCTCTGAACTCTCAATATTCTGTTCTTGCATTCATTAAACACATTTCTTGAACAAGAAAGGGAGACCTTGCTCACTGGTCTCTCAGCAAGGTCAGAGAAGTTAGACAGAAAATACCTACCATGTACAGATTCCAGGCTTCTTTGAAAACACAGAATATCCATTTATCTGTCCATAGATCTTTTTGGATAGTAGTGTCCAGCTTCTACTAGCAGGAGTGCATTTATTAAAAAGGAAGATTATTTTTTTGGTAATTTAACTAATTTTACCTTATGAACCAGTTTTTCTGAAGAGAGACTTTTTTTCCTCCTCATCTCCAGTTCAGTTCCCTCCCCCTCCTGCATACTGTGTTTTATTTTGATACCGTCTTTCACCTTTTGATCAAAGCTGGCACTTATCATACCTCTCTCTCTCCACTCTCTCATTAGGGTCTTTTATCTGCATTTATTCTTGCAAACACTGTGGAGCGTCAGGCACTTTCCTAGCTTGAGAGTGTCTAATCTAGCCTTTAGAAACTCGCAGAGTAATTAAAATCATTACACACCTCCTTCGTGGTGTCCTAGAGTCTCCTGTCCAGCTTCACCATGCAAGGTTCTTGGAATCTCAGTGCCATGCATAATTTGGGCATAATTGCACAGCTGCTGCACAGGGCCTTGTCTCTGCAGCTGACCTTGGTCAGTGTGTCTGGCCTCTGAATAGATGTTTGCCTTCTTTCTTTCCACTTTGACAGCTCCCTCCCCTTCACCCCCCTGCTCCCTGCACTCCTCCCTAGCCTGCTCCCTGTCTGCTCTCATTCTATAAACACCACATCGGAGAGGTATTTGTGAATAAAACTGCCTCTGCAGTGAACAGAAGTGGATGGCAGAGGGAGGCTTTATATTCTCTATTTTCCTTTCAAATCTATAAATAAGCAACGCATGCTATCTCCTAAATGACTTATTTGGACTTTTATGCTTTTTAATGGTCATTTTAAAAGGAGCAGGGTGGTGGGGGAGAGGGGATAAAGCAAGGGTGCAGAGAAGGCTTTGGCAGCCCCCTTCTTCATTTAAGACACTTATTATTTTCAGTATCAAACTTGTAACCAGCTAATTTAACTGTAAAAGTCTCTCTTTGCATTTTTGGCTGGGTACCCTGAAATCTACTACTACAGCTGCTGCTAATTCTTGCAGGCAAAATCCAGATTAGAAATTCAGCACCTAATAGTTTTATTTCATTTATAAAAAAAACTAAGCTAATGTTTTCACTCTTCCCCCTTACTTTCCCATTTTCTGGAGTGCTAGCTTCTGTTACTGTTACTACCTCCTAAAAAGAGTTTGAATCTGAAGGGAAGTTTCCTGAGCAAAAAGTTGCCTTTTTTTTTCAATGGTGGTAGCTAGACTTGGCCCACTGCCAACTTGTCTTTCAACAAGTAGAGAGCCATTCCAAGCTGAAATTTATAGAGCAGAGTCCAGGTTCAAGGGCTGAAGCCCGCCAAGAGATCCAGCCTCTTTGTTACTGATTAATTCTGCAAGCAGTTCAGCTGGTTTGCTCACTTCTGCCTCTTTTTCACAGCACTGCATTGCTCTTCCCCTCCTCCTCTCCCTTTTCAGTAGCAGTTTAGCAGTTCCCCCCTCACTGTCTTAACGACTTAAAGTTCATGATGGCATCTTTATAGTAAAAAATAATAATTATAGTAAAAAAAACATGACTCTGCCTCTTCTTATTTTTCTACTGCTACCTCAAGTGTCTGGAGCTTCCCGTATCACTGCAGCTCCCATTAACGATTGTTTCTTGGCAGCATTTGGACCCAAAGTTCCCATGTTTTAATTAGTTTACTCAAACGTGCACAGCGGGGGGAAACAGTCTCTTTCAGCTTTACCTGCAGAGGATGTTTCCCGTTGCAGTAAGCGGTTTCGCCATCGCAGTAGGATTATAACCAGAGAAGATGTCAAGTGGTCTCAAGGTGGAGCCCCAAAAGTGGGAGAGGGGAGCCTAGGTTAAGACAGTGGCAAAATTAGGATAGCACTGGAAAGTCAGTGTAAAATATTTGTGGCCCTGATCCTGAAAAACCTTAATTTGAAAACTGGGCCCCACTGAAGTCAATGGGAGTTTTCCCATCAGCTTCATTGGAGCCAGAATCTCATTGTCTGTGCACTCTTAGCTTTATGTATGTGAGTAGTCCCATTGAATTCAACGGGATTACTCATGTGCATAAAGTTAAGCATGTCCATAAGTGTTTGAAGGATTAAGAGCTACATTGGTATTTTCAGACCAAGTGAAATCTGTGTGGGAGGCTTTTAGGGAAGGAAATGCATGGCAGTAAAAAAAGGAAAGTGTTGTGGGACTGCCATCTTTAAGCGCCTTGGGGAAAAACCTTGGTTGCTATTTAAAAATATCGGCAGACTAGCATGTTACTAAGCGCGACACAATTAAGTCCTTAAAAGTATGCGACAGTGACTCCCAAGAAAACAAAAGACTAAGACAAACGGTTAGTAATTCATACTGTTTTTCTTTTTTTTCTTTTTACAGTAACCAGAACCAATTCTGAACAGAGATGTTCATCTTGTTGTAGTTCTTTATTATTCTCTTTGCCCAAATCTACGTCCTTAAAGAACCAAAAAAATACAGTAGTAGTCTGAATCCCCTGTATGTGCCTTTACCACAGAGCTCTTAAATTCTTGTTTAAACATTTCTCCAAAGCTGTTATTCAGGAAATAAAAATGTGTGCTGTTTGCTTATAGCAGATTAAAAGTTTACCTTTAATGTGACAGTTTCTCAAATCTGGTGTCGGAAGCATGCCTCTATTTTATGGTTTTATGAACCAGGTCTGAACCAGACACAATACATTTAACTGAGAGAGAACAGGGTAGAATTTGTGGGTTTCTTTTTTTTTATTTTTATGGTTTATAACCGGAGACTTTTTCTGTGTCTGTCTCTTAAAACTTCTATGCGTACAAAGGGCAAGCATGTGTAAACCAAACTATGAAATGTATTAATAAATAGTTAACTTTAAAAATCTTAAGTTCAGCAAAATGTAATGTTTCTTCTACAGCTCTGTAATGATCTGGAAGAGAAATCTGTGGTGATGGCTTTTTTTTTAAAGAAACATTTATAATTTCAGCACTGGAAACTCAAACACACAGACTGTAAGAAAGCTTTCACATCTGCCTCAGCCTGTGTGTTGATTCCCTGGAGTCCCATTTATAACAATCTAACAAGATAGAATCTGCCTTTGAATATCAGTAAATATGGCTAAAGATCACAAAACTGTACTCATAATTGTTCAAGACTAAAAGATACAATATAGTGTTTGATTAATGTTTCTGGTACAGGGTTTCTTTGCAGAAAAAGATAAAACACTGAACTAAAAAATAAAATCCCAACCCATAACAATTTCTTTCCCCCTACCAAAGCAAACCTTATCCCATATTGCAAAGTTCATCATTTAGGGAAATATGCTTTCTTTTAGATGTTGAAGCGCACCTGGTTGTATGGGGTTATTGCTTGAAAGAGACACACTCTGTACTTCAGTGATACAGTGTAGGAACTAATGCCAGTTTAGCATGTGGTTTACTTCAATGATTCAACGCAACCACCAGACATTATTTAGCAGTGTTCCCTCTAGATTATACTCCATTGGCAGGGCATTTTGATGATGCCTGGGACTAACACTGTCTTGGCTATATTTTCCCTGCGGACAAGGCTAGGACTTCAGACTCCAGAACTCTTAATCTGACCATTAAAATTCACTAAAACAATTTATTAATGGCAAAATATGTTTGCAGAAATAGTCTAAGAGATTGTTGTCAAGGTTTACTTTTTGTCTTGGAAGGAGTTGTGCTTGTCAGCTAGACACTAATCTGGTTGAAGCCTCTACAGCTCTTAAAGGTTTTGTTCAGAGAGATCCAGAATGACAGCAGTAGTTGTGCAGGTGATATTTTACCATGTCACCTTCCATTTTTTCATTGTCTTTTGTGGGATACTTATCCCCCTTGACTCATATTATTTTGGGGGAAAATGCAAGATGTAAATGCTTGTTTGTCTCTCTGCTTCCCTATCAGACTATAGTGGCTAGTTAGTGCTTTCAAAAATCTTTAAAATGTAAGGACTTAGTCTTTAAAATAATAAAAATTGAGGTGTTAAAAAAATCTATATTTCATGTGTGGAACGAGAAAGAGCACCCAGCCTGCTCCTTCATTATAAATGCTGTTCTAGATTTGCTTGTACTACCTTGATGAAATAGTAAAGATGGTTTGCCCTCCAATAATGCTGAAAATATTCAGAGAGAGTGATAGATTTGTGCAACAGCATGCTCACATGTTTTTTCCATGTAGTTTACCCTCATCGGTTTCTGTCTGTGCAGAGCCCAACATTGGGCCCCGGCAGTAGAAAGCCTACCTGCAGGAACAGGGAGCAGTAATTTTGCAAAGGCTAGTGCCAGCTCATACAACTAGAGAGCAGAAGGAGCTTCTTCAGAACGTGATGTGTCTAGGACATCTGGAAGATGTGCTGATTGAGCTACGAGGAATTTTAGGATGACAAATGGGGGTTTTAGGGTTGGGGATTAGGGTGAGAGGTAGAGTCGGCATGGCAGAATGTACATATTTCCCAGCAGAGATTGGTTCTTATTGAAAGGAACAATGTGACCTGTCTGGGTGAAATGCTAACTCAGATATTCAGAGCACCTTCTTGGCAGAAACACCTTTCCTAGGAGGTAATTATGCAAGAACCTTTGCTCTTTTTAAAATCATGCTTGAATACCTCTCCTTACCACTTATAGGCACTAAGATAAATATGCCAATTTACTGCTACCCTTGTGGCTCCACCAACAGTAGCAATGATAAGCACACAAGTGTAGAGTTTAAGCTTTGTGTCATTTGACTGTCCTCAGAGCAGGACTACATGGCTTGGTGCTTAAAAATACTGAAGGCCACTGTCCCTTTTTCTGCACCGGTGCTCCTAACATAGCTCCCATCACTAGAGCAAAGATAGTAAATTTTACTGAAACCTACTCAGCATTAGCATTTGTGAAGCTTCTTCCTTTCAGTCATTCTACAAATATCAACAAATAAATCACCGACATGAGTACATGGCATATAAGAAGGATCTTGCTTTGCTGCTGTGCAGATGAGACCGCATGGTTTGAGCTGCTTTTGAGGGCCTCTTTTAAGGATTAGGTACTAAGCAACATGCCCAAAGTCTTGAAAGGGAGTTGATGACAGTGACAGGAGTAGAGCTGAGGCAATCCTGGCCTCAAGTTTTGTGCTCACACCACTATATCTCTGCGTTACATTTTAAACAAGAGTGTATCCCTGCTTGTTTTAGTGCTGCTGTTATGAAAATGAAACATTCCTCCTCCCCTTCCCCCCGATAATCCCCTGAGCAAAATGGCATGTGCCCCACGTATGTGACATCCAGGCTGAGGGCTAAGATTGCTGAGCCATTCATGTCAGTGGAGAGATGAATTTTGCCCAGAATAGCCCAGAGAAGAATATGGCTCAAACACGCCTGTATTGTCAGACTGTGGGCCCAATCCTGTGTATGCAGCATTTCTGCGATGCCAGTGTGAGATTATTTTAACCGTAAAACCCAATCCTGAGATTGTTTAGGCAAAGTTACCATTTCCTTTCCCTCCTTGCCAAGGTTACTCTGTAGACATGGAGTGCTGTAGTATGCTTGATATGCCACTTTTTTGTGCCTCAGCAGTGCTGCTGCTGTGGGCACAATGCCAAAAGGTGGCTGCTGCTTCTTAATTGAATAAGGATTTAAGTAAATTTCATGTGTGAGCATGTGATGGGTCCCTTCTGCAGCCAAAGGAAAAGGAAGGTTTTACCTTGTCCAAGTGTTGTACATTGAAAAGTCCTTTGGAAAACATGGAGAGCTTAGCCATTGCTTTCATTGGGAAGCCTCCCCTCCACTGGACCTGCAGGCCTCGGATTCCTTCGCTGGAGATCCCCAGAATTCGTGTGCTGAGGGGGAAGAGAGAAAAGAAAAGAAAATATCTGGGATAAAATCATGTGACACCCACGTAAATATTGTTTGTATGAATTGGGTCCTTCATCTTTTGTTGGCAGCAGAATGTTAATTAACAGCAGATTAGCACTGCTTTCTTCTGACACATGAATATATTTTGGGTTAGAAAATACTTGTACTCAGTAAAACTGTGTGACTGAACAATTCAGAAAGTACCAGTGGAGCGCTGTAATGGATTCCCTTTTTATCCCCCGACCTCCTCCTCCTTCCCCTCCTCCTTCTCTAAATACAAGCAGATTTCTGCAGTCTAGTGCAGAAGAGACACGTTAAACACAGCTAAATAAATCATGTTTACTCTTGGCGTTCTTGGTAGTGAAAAATCTGTTGGCTGTTTTTACTTCCTTATTTCTCAGCATTTGCTTCCTACCTGTTTTTGAGTGTGTGCCCAGAAATAGTAGTTTTGTCAAACGAGTGGATAATGCCAACCAGCAGTTCTCCCTGCCAAGTAAGCTGCTGGATTGCAAAACCCAGTGACTTTTTTTTCAGTGACACTGAGATTCTTCTCCCATCTCTCTCTCTCTCTCTCTCCCCCCCCCCACTCCCAAAGAAATTAGGATGTAGAATAAGGGCATTAAAAGCTGCAGAATGGGAAAATGCAACTAGATACTGGCAATTTATGAGACCAGCTTAAGGAAATTAGGATTTATATTACAGAAGCCTTATTTTAAAAAGACTATTTGTGTTTGTGGAGGTGAAAGAACAGGCGATAGCAATAATAGGAACCAGGCTTTTTTCTGTTCACTTAATCATTCCCTGTCCTCCATCTGAATGGGTGTGGGTATAATTTCAGTGTGGTTTCTCCAACAGAGACCCTCACAGACATAAGTGAAAGGTGACTGAACATTTATTTCAACTGAGTCTTGACTCTGTTCTCTGCTAATTTATTCTGATGCTGTAGATGAGGCTGGCTCTTTTCCCTTTTATGTTACCATGCCTATTAGGGGCATTAGAGGTGGCTACTATATTATTTCCTTTTCAAATCCAAACGTCCATCAGAGGGCTCAGTCTTCTTAGTGAAGTGATAATTTTGTTGATTTCAGCAGCGGTTTCACCTGGGTAAGGACTATAGAATGATACCTAAGCCATATGTCTGCATAAAGACATACAGAGCTGTATATTGCCTAGCTATTAATGTCAGTGGGGCTACATACCACAAAGATGAATTTTGCCTACACCTGCTTATATTTTCACCTGGTGGGCCCAATTCTGCATATACAGCCTTCCTTCAATGTCAGATTTTTAATCATAAAACCTAATCCTGAGACTCTTGATACAGGCAAAGTTACTGTTGAAATTAGCAGGAGTTTGTAGGGGTCATAATCCATGTGAATTATTTCCATTTAATTTTAAAACTAGAAAAAATAGCAATTTCCTCTTTACAAAAGCCTAGAATATGGCTACTCTTTGACCCCAGCGTAAGGGTTTGATCCTGTTCTGAAGGCAACCCTTGATTTAAGTGGATCTGGGATCAGGCCCTTGATCAAAATAGAGATTCTTACTGGTTACCTGCAATTCCATCATGGTGAGCCTCACTCTAGATGGAAGGCCTCAGAAAAGGCTCTCTGCTCCACAGAGATCTTATACTAGGGATTGGTTGGGGGATAACATGGACTGAATGGCCCTTGTGACTTTCCATGCACGCTTCATATTAACAATGGATAGTCTGGTGCGGGGTAGGGCGAAGCCTGACATGTGCTGGATTTAGAAGCCAGGAACATGGTACACTGTAACCTTTGGCCCTGTCCATGGGTTGGAGGTGGCAGAATTCCATGCCCCAGCCTCAGCCGCAAACCCATGCAGAGCTTAATTACTCAGGCATTGTCCTTTACACCTTCACTGAGTCATTTTTTTGCTGATTATTATTGTAACACCATGTCCTTGGAAGCCAAATGACTTCAGTCTTTCACATTGCAAAGTTCAAGGAATACAGGATCAGTTTCAGATCAGGGAAAAAATAAAACAGAATTAAAGTTTGTGTGTTATGATTCTTCCAGATTTCTGGTGGGAATAGTCTGCATAGAAATTATATTTCCATGGAGGTTTTTGCTGCCAGTTTGCTTAATTACATTAAATAGTGGTGTAAACCTCAGCAGAACATAAACCTCTCTTACAGCTAGTCACTAGAATATTGAATCAGAAGGAATAATGATACTAGTATTAGCATGTTATAACAATCTTTATTAAATTAGGGATCCAAAGTGTTACTTTTTTACCCATTCTAATATATATGCACATTTTCTCTCATCACTTGTTAAAAGGCTGAAAAATTGGTGAAATTATATTAAAATAAAGAAGCCATTTAGAATGAGATATATCAGGATGCTATTTGTGATTTCTCAGTGTGCTATCACCTGTCCTTTAAAATGCCATCTACATCCGGAAAATTAGGGTTAAAAGGACTACTTTGTTGAAACTAATTACAGGCCAGTTCAATTTCTCTCTCTCTTTCTCTCTTTTTTCATCAGTGACATTTCAGAGACTTTGCTGGGAACACAAGTGGTTACACAAATATTTTGTTACAGGATGATTTAAAGCAATAAGCTCTAGGTTCAGAGTATAGACACTTTCATTAAAAAGAAAACAAAAAAATCCACTGGCAATTACTCAGGATAATTCAGATGAATTGAATTGAGCTTTCTTTTGCTGTACATGACTAAAAGTGATATCTTTGCTTGACCTCTCACAGTACAGTACTTCTCACTTAATTTTTTTAAGTATACTTTGCTAAGAAATCTATTTCACTTTGATAACAAAGGGGTCAGTTTGGCCCTGCTCACAGGAGGGACTTCTCATGGGCTAAAGATCCTACCCAGAAAAAGTGAACAGAGAGAATCAAGTCCAAAGTGAAGCTGACTACAAAGGTACATTCTGTATTCAAATGACTCTTGCTTTCTTGTGGCCAGCCACTTTTCCAACTCCTGCATCTATGCTGTAAGGAACACAGGGTTTTCTACTTTGAGCTACTGATTTACCTCCCCAGCTATGATCTAATCATCCACATTTCATCTAGTCAGCATTTTTCAAGGGAGAAAAAATTTAGCAGGAAAAGAAGTTTTTGGGCACAGCTATCTTTGATTTTTATAGCAGCAAGATTGAGCTCAAGATATGAAATATACTTTTCACAAATAAAACGTCAATTCAATCCTGAATTATATCACCTGTTAACTGCATAGTAGGCTACTCATTGGATTTCCTAGGTTTTTTTTTTTGTTTGTCAGACTTGTGTAGATAATTAAGACAGATTACCATTCATATGTTGCTCAGATATATTGATTGTTCAGAAAATTAAGAATCAAGTTTGAGAACCTGCTACTGATGTATAAAATCATTGTGAAGCTCCTGGCTCTGGGATCACATTAACATTTGCTACTTGGTACCTTGCCTGCTTTATTTGTCCATTCAAGATATCAAACTTGGGGCCATTTATAACCTCACTCATGAAATTTCTCCTTTAGGAGTTGCATATACAGTATCACAGTTAATGCTCATTTTAAAAATCTAGATTGAATTCCTTTTCTATGAACTGTTGCCATTCTTTATTATATTTGCTCCAATTCTGTGTCATGGGGAAATACTGCAGTTACAATTTATACATAAAAAGAAAAATTACTCGTCGCATAGTTAACTCACCTTTACTGTTCATGTCTACAATTTGTGACTAGCAGATGGGCAGTTAAGTCTATACTTTAATATACAATGTTTCTAATGTGGGTAGCTTAACATGCTATCAACAGGGGGTGAACTGGAAAAATAAAGTAATGGTACTCTCCCAAACACTGCCCCCACACTCAGTTTTACCCACTCAAGCTACCCTTCACAGTAAATAGATTCAAAATGTGGTTTTCACCTTTCTCTTCTGTGTGCTCTACAGTGACATCATCTGATGGTTCTCCCACTTTCTTGCATACTTTGAAACAGTTAGCAATGCTGTAATATTTGGATTTTACCTAGCACTTTATGTTGGCAGATCTCCAGCTGTTTCACAAAGAAAAGTTGGGGTCATTATCCTCATTTTCTGGGTGGGAAAACTGAGATAGGTGAACTGACTTGCCCCATAATCATTGTGCAGGCCAGTGGCAAAGACATGAAGAAGACAGCTTTCCTGAGTGGCAGGCCATCTCTCTCACCGTTAGGCAATGCCTAATTATTGTTATTAGCCTTCAGAGTGAACACCCTGATTAAATTAATAGGAGCAATTGTCCCTGCCCAGGGCCCATGTTTCTGGGTATCTGTAATCACAGACAGGTCTATACTGAATGGTACGCCATTCCCAACTGGGAGGTTTCCTATTTTAGTAAAATGATGAGAACCGTGGTTCTCAACTAGGGTGCTGGGGCCACCAGATCATTTGAAGGGTGCTGCAAGGTTTGAGGAGATAAGTGAGGTGTAAATTGATAAGCAGATAAGCTAAGTAGATAAACACAGGCTCAAGCTTGTCCCTAGTACCTAACCATTCCCACATCCCCATTGCTCAGCCCCTCTGCAAGGGGGTAAGCACCATAATATATAAATTAGTTTTTGAAATTGGGTGCCACTCAATTCTCCCACATTTTGAAAAGTTATGGAGGCGTGCCTCAAGTCCCAGGAGGAGGGCTTTGAGTTCAGTGAAGGGAGCCTTGAGTCAAAATTTAAGTCGAGAACCACTGGACGAAACTGTCTGGAGTACAAGCTGGTGTTCTACCTAGAGTACCAGCTCTCTTTC
>NW_005842021.1:2725100-2725522 GCF_000455745.1 Alligator sinensis | reverse complement strand
CTAGGCCAATTCCACCTCTGGCTGTGTGTGTCCTATATTTGTATTTCCTGTGGAGACATTCTCAGCTTTAATATGGTCTCAGCATAGTGTTGTCCAGTAAATCTTTGCTTTTTTTTAACACCAAAAAGAAGGGATTAAAAAAGAGGAGAGGGGGCAAAAAAGAGAAGAGAAAAGAAAAACCCCATAACATCTTATCTTCAACTATTCATTTTATTTTCTCTTTGTTTCTTTCTTCTCTCTTTCCCCTTCCTTTCTGTTCCCATCCTCTGTCCTTGATCTCTATCTTGTCTGCTTTTTGATCCTCACTATCCATGTATTTTGTCTCTTAGGCCCCCTCAGATTCACCATGGTAAGAAAATTGCTTTTGAGAGGCTTTACCTCTACAACAGTCTGATTTTGCCACCGGGTTTTTCTCTTGGTAG
>NW_005842021.1:2718881-2725090 GCF_000455745.1 Alligator sinensis | reverse complement strand
GAAAGCAGATACAGAAAAAGGGAGACATAGGAGGAAAGAGGAAGAGCAGAAGGGAGCAGATTGGAGGAACTTGTACAAGTAGCACATTCTCTCTGCCTTCCTCGCTAAGGGCCAAAATTCAGCCTGAGGATGCTTGTCTATAGTGAAATGTGAGTGGCTGTTAACATTATTTGATCCCAAATGGGCAAGTTCAGAAGTGAAATAGTCAGTCTAACTGACTCCTCATTAACCCAGATTCCTCTCTAGTCCCTTCATTTTGCATCTGAAAACTGCAGCAGCTATTAAGATTATTTATATCTATGTTATATTGATATCTATAGACTTCTTGGCCCTCATAGCAGCCCTTTAAACACCTGTTTCCATCCTCTAACCTCCCTTCATTGAAGCTAGAGTCTGTTAAATTGTTACAGTCCTTTATTGGGATGATTATATATTTTAATTATGATTGTATCATTGTATTTGCTGGCTTATAGAAATATTTGTGGTATAAACAGGGCTAAAAATTTTAATCCCCACAAGGATTTTTAGTACCATTGAAACTCCCTAGGACTTAATTATAAGAACTGGAGAATAAAGTTGGGGAAAAAATGAGGCACTGTTTATTGGTAATCCTGCATTTCTCTTAAACCTTTCACAAATCAGAGTGATTTTTATTGCTTATTATTTTATTACAGTAGCTCCTACATGCTCCAGCTGAGATCCGAGCTTCATTGTAATAAGCACTCCACACCTACGGGGTAAAAAGACATTCCCTTCTCTGAGGAGTTTATAGTCTGACTAGACCAGACAGACAAAGGATTGAAGGAGAAATGGAAGGGTAAAGTGACAAGGCCAAGGTCACACAGGAAGTCAGTTTCAGAGCTGACCACCCTCCAGCCTGAGCACCAGATCCGTTCCCTTTCTAGTAGACTATGCTGTTTCAGCTAGGAAATAGTATTGCCTTTATTTTCCTTCATGTCAGGTATATTAGGTCCAAATCTACCTTCCACTTAACCTTATCTCCCTCCCTTTCCCCCACCATGGTTAAAACACTGTTTGAGGGAATTTAGATAGATATCCTTGAAGCAGAACATCTTGGCTTTAAGGTCATGGTGTGGGGAAGAGTGGTGGTATAATTGTTTGGGTTTTGGTGAGTAATTCTTCTGATATTTAATACAGGCAAATTAAAACGGGCATTTTTTCTTTCCTTTGTCTTTCTCTTTGTTTTCCTCTTCCTTCTTTTTTGACTGTTAATTGCAAGAGATTAAAACAGATCAACAAAGTTTGGCTCAGTGGCCCTGCTGTGACTTTAGGTATAGCCTTTCATATCCTTTGGTTTTTTGACCTGGTTCTCTAGTCAGATCTTCTGAAAAGCCCCTGTATGGGATCCAGGGTGTGTTTGTACAGACACTGATGAGTGTCATACAAAATATGCAATATGACATCATCTGGTGCCAAATAGTGAGATAACTAAAATGAGCATGCCCTAAAGGGTTGTTTTTGGCACTTCAAAAGCAGTCTTCAGGCATAGCAGGGACCACTTCTGCAAAGTCACGTGGTCTGTTGGGTAAGTAAAAGTATCTTTCACCTATCCTTTTAATATGAGGACACGTAATAGGATACACAAATATTTGGAAGTTTAGAAACATAGATTTGTACACATGTAGACCTGCATGTACAAAACAGATACTTAGCCATTTACTAACCTCACATGGGGTGTTTTAACCTCAGTTTATTTATGCTTGTAAAGTGCTTCCAGACCTTTGGATGGAAGGCACTAGAGAAATGAAAGGCTTATTGTTATTATTGTTATTATTATTATTACTACCACTGCATCTAACTGCTGACAGCAGCCACAGTTCCATGAACAATTTGAGGCACTTAAATTTAGAGTCTGATTGGTGACCCTAATGCTTTTCACATTGACTCCGTGTACTGAAATGTATATTCACCTAACCCACCGATGTATGGTTGCTATCTAGAAATGAGGAAATGGGGAGCCTTTTAAAGAAAGTGTAAGAAAATATTTAGCTTGTATGTATCTATATAAAGAAAAAGCCAATGGAACTAACTGGACAAGCTTTTAGTTGCTTCCCTGGCATGTTTTTCAGAACGTTCCTAGTATAAATTGGGTAGACAAAAAGACAGTGTTTATATTTTGTTAAGGATCTGACTCAAACTAACCAAAGCCAGGCAGCGTAAAACTGAGGCTCCTAGTCAGTCTTTTTTTACCAGTTTTGGTTGTGATTAACCACTGCAGCATATATGTTATGTAACATAACACTTCAGCCTCCTACACACACCTAGATACAATGGGGCATGTTCGAGAGCTCTTGGCATCATTTGAAAGACAGTGTCTCAGTAGGAACTTTGCAAGATGCTTAACCTTATCTTTATTTACATTTAGGCTTTTTTCCCCCTGTGGTTCATAAATAATGGATATTTTTGGTCTCTATAAATGGAGGGGACCTGAGAGAAAACCCTATCAGGTCCATTATGTGTTTATTTACTGGAACTCCTTTTAAAGGTTTCAGCTATAGTGATTTTCTGCAGCTTATAGCACTATCCTCATTGTTTTGTTTAAAGCAGAATTGAAATGTCACATTCTGAAGAGATCAGCTAATTATTTAATGGTACCCAGAATATGCTTTTTTTAGATTTTAAAATAGAGAATTATTAACCTGAGGTTGTAAAGATCTGCAGGAAAAGCCAAACAGGCCCGTGCTACCGTGCTAATAACAAAGAAGGTGAGTCTGATTTCAACTGCTGTAAGAGTTTAAAGACCTGTATTTTGTCCCTTAAGCAGCAGTTAGAGCTCAGCTATGTGGTACTCAGTTAAGGTAGAACTCAACTTATCTCTTATAGGCAATTGCAAAAAAGTGGACTTTTCTAGCCACTAATTAGATGTATTTTAACTGCAAAATCGTTTTAGCAGCTAATACTGTTATTATGTGCTTCAATGTGAATCCTTAGTGGAGCTATTAAACTGTGAGAGCCTGAACTTACCAGACATTCTGTAAAGCTGCTGGATTTTTGTAGCATTGTTCAGAAACCCTGTAGGTGGGGAGGACCTCCTCACTCGGGTATGGTGTACACATTTCTACCAACTGATTATTTGGGAGGATGGTTGGGACCCTCATGCACTCTCCTTTTCTGCTCCCTCCCAAGAATGTAATTTCATCTCTCTCTCTGTCTCTCTATATATATTTGTTTCCAGATTATGGCCCCATCCTAGGGTGTCCTTTCTAGTAAGGTGATCTCACTCTGTGGCCTTGATGTGGGTAGCATAGTGCATCTTTGACTTCTATCTAAATCATACACATCAAATTGATGCCTCTCAGTTATTTTGTAGGTTGTAAGCACTATGCAGAATTATCCCCCTAAGATGCCCTGCAACACACAGACGATTTACTCATTTTCCTATCAGTTTCTAACCAGAGACTCTCTCTTTATAAGCAAGCAGTACATTTAATTACAGGGTTGTTTTTTCCCCCCCAGTCTTACTGCATAGTTTTTTTCTTTCCCCTTATACTTTTAAGACAAAGTGACTGGGACATTCTTCAATTGATGAAAAGGAATTGGATTTTTTCCCCTTTATTTGCTCAAATTTGAATTGGGTTATCAGCCTATCTTGTTTATGAAATTTTGTGCTGTCTTTCCTGCACAGACTGTGACTCCCAAATCTTCCACAGCTCCATTTCCATATTCCTGCGTGCTTGTTCTTTGTTAATCACTTGGCAAGCGCTTATTTGAATATTAAAAATTTCTTTAATCATCAAAGGCAGGAGCACAGCTTCATGAATATTCATATTTTTTCCTCCTCAGACTGGATTCTAGTTCATTACCCTGCAGTAAAGCCAAACAGTCATCAATCGCGCTCATTACAGCCGCTGGCGTTTTGATTGGCTGCCTGCTGCTGGTAGCTTTCTCTTCCCCCCACACCCCTCCCCTTCTCTTCTCTATGAGCTGTCGTGTACCTGCCAACAACAAAAAAAAATATCAACAATGCGAGAATAAATTTCTTTGGTTGAAAAACAACTTTGCAAACTTGTCAAACAGTCCTCGTCACTTTTTTGTTTTACACCAAAAAAAAAAAAAAAAAAATAGAAGAGAGAAACTTGAGCTTTAGAGATGAATATTTGTCAAGAGAGTTGACGTAAGTTTCATTTGCATAATGACTTTGTACTTCTGCATTAATAAAATTTGCATATGAAGCCATGTTAATTACTCCTGATCATGCTTTTTGCATTCATGCATAGTAATTTTCTCCGACTTGTGAGAATTAATGTCTTGGCATGGGGGGAGGAAGGGGGGGAGTTAGGGTACTGTCAAGTTTCTGTGCCAGTGTCCCTCACTCACACTCCTTCTCCTCCTTGCTCACAACGTCGCTGTTCTTGATCTATGACTCATTTATGCATTATCATTTGGAATCCTTGGGATAAAGAAATGTATCAATTCAAAGGGAATCCTTGTTTGCCAGAAAAAAAACCAAGCAATTCCCCCTCCACAGCATTGCATTTCACACTGGCAGATAAGTAAAGTTTCGCTCTAAAAGAACACAAGACATTTGTGTGAGTTTGAATATTCTAAAAGTGGGGTGTGGGCCCACAAATCTGTGCGTATTCGTGCATATGATTATAAATGTGTATGAGCATGTGTGTGTTTCTGCATATGCCACTTTGTTTATATCTCCATTTGCCTCTCTCAGTGTATGCTCTCACTTATGCTTTGCTATGGGTATTGGTACTATAAAGAGGTGTGCCTTCAAGCCTTAGCACCCCTCTGTGTGTACTCTGTGTATACTGGCTTGGTGCTATATACGTATGTGTGCCTCCACTTCTGTATGTGTGTGCGCGCCTGTGTGTGTGAGTGCATGCCACTGTGTGTATGTGCATTCAGGCTGTCTGCATGAATATGTGAAAAACAATACTTAAGAAGAGTTAAGAGAATAAGGAGGAGAAGATCCATATTGTTGCCTGTAACACAGACAAAACAACTTGTTTTAGGGAAGGCTTTAAAATCTTTTGGAGAGGTTAGCTAATATATGTTCATTGCACTTTTGGATGTACCAAGTTCATAGAGTGGGGCTACCTCTGAATTTCCTGTACTGGACTATTTAAAACAGACACCTACCATTATTTTAAGTGCTTTTTATTGTCTATCTGTCTGTCCAGAGGAGAATAGCAGCATACACAAGCGTACCTACATAGGTGCACACACAAAGCAGAGAGCCTTATTCAAATGTGCGCACACATCCACAGGTAAATGTGATGCATAGAGAAATAAAAATAAAAATAGGCACATACCTATATAAAAAACTGCACTTAAAACAATACCTCAAACAAGATCTCTAAAGGTAGATCAAAGGGTCTGTCTTAAACTCTCTGATGTAGACATGCTGGCACCAACTCCATCTTTATATCACTCAATGGGGGTCAAATACTGCACATAGATGTATCTGAGAAGTGTGGGGTTTTACAGGTACCAGGCAGTGGGCATGTCTACACATGCATTAATGCACCTTTTCTAACGCACATTAACTTAGTATCTCCAGTGTGAGGGCATTTGTACACATGTTTAGGCCTCAGCACTGGGCACTTTTAAAAGTGCCCAGTGCTGCAGCGCATGCATATGTATAAATGGCAAAATGCACGTCAGTGCTGAGAAAATGGCGGCAGAACGCTCTTGAACTCAAGCACATTAAAGGTGTTTAGTTCAAAAGTGCACCACCACCATTTTCTCAGCGCTGACGCACATTTCGCCATTTATACAAATACATACAATGCAGCACCAGGCATCTCAGCTTGCGTGCAGAGCAGACTTGATTAATCGAGTCTGCTCCAACACGCCAGATCTCTGGCACATCAGAGCAGACAAATGTATGTGTATAAATGCCAAGGTACTAAACTAATGCACATTAAGCTTCACTAATACTCAGTAGCGCATTTGCACACTTTTAAAGTGATGCTTAATGCGCAATAGACTATTTTATTGTGCATAAGTGTAATGTCACAGTTTTTATGTGATGCTTTAATGCATGGTAAAATAGTCTACTGCACATTAAACCACACGTGTAGATACGTCCAGTATGTTCATCCACGCCTAGACCTAGTAAAATAGACCTAGAACTGGATGTGTCTACATGTGCATATAATCTATGAGCAGTTTAGTCTTGAGCAAACTACTCAAGAGGAAACTCTTCTGGGCATGAGTCTACACATGCAGGAATG
>NW_005842021.1:2717950-2718850 GCF_000455745.1 Alligator sinensis | reverse complement strand
TGCAGGAGCAGATTTGCTGCTTCTAAGAGCGGACTGTTCCCACTCCCTGCAGCCCTGCAACTGGGCCCTACAGCAGCCAGGGAGAGCTCTAGGCTCCCCCTGGGTTCTAGCCCTGAGGCCAGGAGACAACTGTCTCTTGGTGGGGGCTGGGACATTGCTTCCTGTCTCTGGGAATTGCCTGCTGCTAGGGCAGGGGGACATTGTCCCTGCTTGGGCTCTGGTGGTGGAGACTGCCTTAGCAGCAGGCAGCTCCTGGGGGCAGGGAGCAATCACCTGCCCCTTGCTGCCTGGTTGACCAGGAGCCCATTTGCTCGCAGTCAGGTGTCGACATGTGCGATACTGCACAAGTACTAATCATGAGTAAATTTGCTACTTGCATTTGCAGGTAGCAAATTTACTCACATTTACAGCCAATTATTGTGTAGGAAGCATCTTTACCTGTGCACTTGGAGACTTACTGCACAGTAATTAGCTCTAATGTGCAGTAAAGTGTCTCATGTAGATGCGTCCACTTATGCCTTGATCATGAAGTTTCAGGATTATTTTATTTTCAATCAAATTCTGACACTCATTTCCCCTTAGAGCTGGGGAGGAGGGGCCTATTGCATTTGCCTTAATTTCTTTTTAGTAAGTTTAAAAATGATGGGGAACAAAAATTATTCTTAGCTACATCTGGGAGTTACTAATATGTATATACAATTTGTATGCAATGTAAGGCTTTAAAAAAACCCTTCTCTCATGTCAGCAATGCAGATCTTTAATCTAGCCTGCAAAGCTCTCTATGCATGTTTCACACTCATCGTACGTGCAAAACTCCTATTGATATCAATGGGAATTCCACATGCAGAATGAATGCAGAATAGAGATCTGCAGTGCAGGTGATAGATACCCCTGGGCTGA
>NW_005842021.1:2713443-2717940 GCF_000455745.1 Alligator sinensis | reverse complement strand
GGAGAAATTGCCTCAGACACCTAAGTTATATATGTGTGTGTACATATATATGTGTATGTATGTGTATATGTAGGTGCATGGATTTATAAACATATATACTAAAAATATTTATTTCAATTTTCAAAAGTAGTCTCTAAAATTTTACCCCACTTTTCCTTAGATCCATGCATCCTTGAGCACAAAGTGCTCTTGAATCATTTGATGTAGTTAGGGGAGCATATTTTTAAGTTAAGAAGGAACCATTGTCTTGTCAGATCTCCACTACTCATAGAATTCCATACAATTTGTTCCTGAATCTACTTCAGTAACTTGTGGTTGAGTTGAGAATTCACAGCATCACTTTAAAAGGGCAAACATCTTTTTTTCTTGTATTTGTCCATCACTTAACACATTTATGCCAATGAGGTTTTACCTCCTGCATTTGTTTTTGTCCTTAAATACAGTCTTTGGACTGAGAATATACTTACCACCCTGAAAAGGGCAAAACCCAGTTGCCTCTTTAACATACCTGTTGGAGCTGCTTCTGAGCCCCACCACTGCCACCTTTACAGCAAGACAGAGATTTTTCTTATTTCCAAAAATAACCCCTTTTCCTTTGCCCTTTTTTCTGTTGTCAGTGAATGAGGCCTCTTTGTGGGTGTATTTTGAAGGCATTTTGTTTTTGCCAGTTTATCACTTACCTTAGGTCTCAGAAACTCTGCATTTATTTTTGAGCTATTAAATATGATAAAAGACATGAGGGGAAAAAAAGCACTGCCTGGTCTGTAGTTGCGGAGAGGGAAGATTTGGCTTTGTGGTCTTTGTGCCATGGGACGTTTCCTTTTGCACAGCACCCAGAGTGGTAGGATGCATTTAAGATCTGTCAGGATTGGGTTTTATGGTTCTTTCCTCTTCTTCAGGATTAGTGTTTTTTAGGAGACAAAGAACTGGGACTAGAAGGGAGCTCCTGGGTCATTGAGGAGTCTAGTCCCTGCTACCATAGGTATCTGTGCCATAGAACCCCTGTGGTAAAGTTATTAGGCTCAATCTAAATAAATTGCCAGGTTACTTGTCCCAACTTCTCCAACTGAAAGGCTCTAATATAGATAGAAATCTCCTTCTAATACGAACCTTTGTTTCCTTCCCTCACTAGAACAAGATATGTTGGATGAGAACAGGAATGTCCTAACTATTCCCATTTGAGGGCCATCTTCTCAGGAGCCTGAGGGCTGTGACTAAATGGAGCAGATTGCATCTAGCCTTGTCTTTAATGGAAAGGTGTGGCCTTGAGACTGTTGGAAAAACTGCTCCGTTTTGATCCAAACCACTGGGTATTTTGGCATGCTAGGACCTGTGCTGTTTGCAGGTTGAACCTCTCTATTAAAAATAAGCAAAGTCTCTAGTAGTAAAGACGTCCATGGGCCTCATTTGGTCCATAGACAACATTTTGGCCACCCCTGAACATCCCTGGAAAGTGTCAGTATAGCACTGGGCTGTCAAACTGCGCAGGTGTGACCTGAATTCCTTGTCTGTCATAGTCTAGCTCTTATGTACATTATGGTGCAAAGATTGTGCTTTCACTCCTGGGTATGTAGTGATCTGACACTGGTTGCAATATCATTTATAATATAACAGCCAAGTATCCAAACAGACTCATATTTGAAGCTTGTAACTTTCCTGGCAATAGGCAGGTTCCCAGGTAATGATGTGATCAAAACAGACAAGGGCCAACCTTATTTAGTTGCATTATTTGTTAACAATAGAACTGCAGTCACAATAATTTGGGGGTACTTCAGCCTGTTTGTAGGTTTTTCCTGCTTTATGAAAATTCTGCCATTATTACTGTGCTTTAAATTACAATGAAGCAGCTCCTCTACATATAGAAATCCCATGTCTGACATCTGTTTCTGTTTGCCTGGCACAGTCTTATCCAGAATGTAATATAGATACAGCCCAGTTAATGGTTATCTTTACCTGTTTCTGTAACATTTCCAGTGAGATCAAACACTTGCAAAAAAAAAAAAAAAAATCCGTCCCATGAGCTGGAGAGATGGCTTCTATTTAAAAACAGCCTCACAAAAGAGCACAATTTTTATCCTTGATGCTTGAAGCTCAAGTATTTACACAGGGAATTTAGACTCTTCACTTGTGGTTTTGGCAAAAGCTTCACACAAATGTTTTGCACTGGTGGTCTCTTAGCCATTTAAGATAAACGACAAAATCAAATGCAGTCCTTGCAGACTAGAGTGCTGGATGCTGTGCCAAGGATGAAGTATCCCTCTTTGCCTCACATGTGTAGCTGTCAGATCAACATGTAGGCATAGTTTTCGAATTGGGACTCTTGAGGTGGAGAGGATACATTATAAAATGCTTCTTTCTAATGTTGTAAGGCTTATGGCAAAATATTTCTGTGTATGTGTATTTATGCGCATGTGTGCATACACACACATGCACACACACACACACACACACAGTTGTGACCATTATAAAAACCCACTGCATGCCAAAAAATACCTGACAATTAACACACTTATTTCCTGACCTAAATATAGGGAGAAAATGTGGTTCCTGACTTACCACCATGTGGTAACTGTTGGCAAATGCCAAATTTTTAATGGCGACCACTGCACCACATACCTTTATTTGAGAACTGGCCCTGCATTAGTAACTACATTTTATTTAGTAATTTAAATGGAAGTCATGGTTTTAAATAAACATGTAAATCCAAATGATAAGCTGGGGTAAATCTGTGTAATTCAACTGATTTCGATGGATCTGTGCTGATTTACACTAGGCAAGGCTTTGGTTTGTACATCGGGTCTATTTGCGTGTGTATGCATGTATGTGCACACACACACATGCACTTTTGTGTTTCTGTATGCTTGTATGTCTATATTTGTGTATGTTTACATGTCTTCAGGTTTGTATTTTAATTTTTTAAGATGTAGGGCTCCTGTCAGACTAATGCCAATGAGAAAGAGCGTTTGTGCTGGAGCAGGAGAGGATTCTAAATACAGCTTTAAGTAGTAGATGATTTCTAGATGTATTAAGGCTAAAGAATACAGTTTGAGGATATAATATAATTTTTCAGCTATTAGGAAAAAAGGTTGCTACATTCTTTATAGCCTCGGTAGGGAAACAGAATACATAAACGGGGCATGCAAAATGCATAACTGGCTGCAGCTCAAATGGGAAGCAAGCACAGCAGCCCACGAATGCTTTATTCTGGGAGCTTGATTCCTGGCACCTCTATGAAGCCATTTGAGCTGTAAGTCGCTGCACTTTGTCTGTGCTGGTGTGTCGAGCCTGTTTCAGCAGCAGCTCGGCAGAAAGCCTACCCAGTTTTGTGTCAGTTAAATACATTAACACAGCCATAAAACAATAATCCTCCTTTTGATTTGGTCCCTAAGCACGTGCTGGTGGCTCTGGTAACCGCCTCCAGTTCTCATCTATACCATCTCCACCTTTTTCTAGCTCCCTTCCCTGGCCACCTCATCTCCTTTCCTTGTCCCCTTCCCATGGGCCCCTCCAGTTAGAATTTGCTTCCAGAAAATTGCCTGTAGCAAGCTGAGGTTTTATAGCACTCTAGGTCTCATTTTGCTTCTCCCCCAGTCAGGCTTCTTCTCCCTGACCTTCCAGTCAGCCTCCCCGGTCTCAGCCTGACATATAAATTAGTTAACTAAAAGTAGGGAGTGAGCTAGGCAGAATCCACCGCCGCCTCTCCTGTTTTCCCTATGATGCCTCCTCTGTCCCTTCAAACTTAGATCCGACTGACAGTTTTTTCTATTGTTTTTTCTCCAGGGCCGTCCAGGCCTGCAAACCTGCCGGGGGCTCCCCTAGCTGCCTCCTCCCACCCTCACACATCAGTGATCACGTCACCTCTCCGCGCACTGGCCTCTCTCCCGCCCTGCCTTAGCCTGCCCTGCTGTGGTGCACGTGCAGTCTCAGTTGGCGGGACTCAGACTGAGACTCAGACTGAGACTTCAGGCACATTTGGATGTCATTGTCAGTTGTCAGGTAATAGAAACATTTTTTTTTTTGTTGCTTTCTGAAGGTCAGTAGTGCTGCCACGTGATGTCGTCTTTACTGTGGGAGAGCCGCCTTCACTGGGTTGTGTGGGGAAGGCAGTGAAAATGCCCTAAACATCCCCTGCCCACCATCGCAGAGGATGGGAGCTGGAAAAGGGGGTGCGACTCCATTCCTTTCTCCCCCCTCCGTCTACTCACTTTCAGATGTCACCATCAGCTGCCGCTGGTCTGTTTATGCCACGTTGTGAACAAATGTCTGAGAATCCTCACATAATGCAATACCCTGGTATCAACATTTCATCTTTTTGGGCTGTTTATTTTAAGCTTAATTGGATAACTTTAAACATCTGAGATCCTTTGCTTTTCCCTAATCATTTCTGTTAAAGGCTTTCCTCAGGATGCAAGCACTCCATGCACTCTTGCACTCCCCTTGATTTTGAGAAAACTCTCCTTGCTGACTTTTCTGGGTGGTGTTTCAAACCCTGACTTT
>NW_005842021.1:2696418-2713412 GCF_000455745.1 Alligator sinensis | reverse complement strand
TGTAGGGAAGGTGATGTGGAGGTCAGCGGACCAGACCAGTCTAGGGAGGAGACTGACACGAGACCTCATGAAAGCAGCAGGTGTTTTGAGACAGGCTCAGTTGATTGTAAGGTTGGACCTGTGGTGAATTGAGGTGAAAATGGGAAGGGCTTGGAAGAGAAGTTAGTTGAGGCAAAATCCCGACGCGCTTCCTCTGCTCTTACTCCGGCAAAATGCCCACTGGGCCAAATTCTGAAGTCCATGCTCATGATTGACAGTCATGCCACAGAATAATGCTGCGTAGATACTGCAAAGGATCATAGGGTTTGAACCTTTAGTAAGGATCCAGTGTAAGAAGTGAGTAATGCCTTTAGGAGTTGACCCCTGATGGCCTACTGCCAGGGCAACATAAGCTTCCTCACATAAGCTTTTTGCTCAAATGCGTTACAGTTACAACTACAGCAGTTACAGCAGTGACTGTATCGAGATACACTTGATTCAGATTCTTTGAACACTACCTGGTCATATTTCCTTAAATACCACTTGTCTTTCACTGGGGAATGCTAGTACAGAGCGGGATAGTTAGGAAATTTCATGTATTGAACCAAGACTAAAAGGTTTGCAAGTCCCATAATTTAAATGGTTCATCAGGAACCTTGAGTCTTGAAGGATGAAGTGTTTTCAGGAGGAGGTTTAAAACCACACATCAGCACCTTCTTTTAGAACTGAATCCAAAGCTCATTAAAGTCAATAGAAGAGCTACCTTTGACTTCAGTGGGTGGTGGAGTCAGTTTTCTCAGAACATTTTCACGTAACCAGGATTATATGATATTCATTAAAGAGCATTCAGACAATGTAGGCTGCTTTGTCTGCTTTACTATCCGAGTTGTTACACTCCTTCCAGGTTCACTGCAAGCTGTTTATAATTTCTGTAGGGCTGATTCTCCACTATATTAATCTGGTTTTGCTTTGTTGACTCCACTGGATTGACAGTGGCATAAAAATAATATACCAGGGTATAGAATTGGATCCTCATGCATGATGCAGAATGTTTAAAGGTCAGATTTATTTCACCCTGTAACTAGTAAAACGAACTAGATGGGAACTCTTATTTTGTGTTTTGTTGTATTCCTAGGTGTAGTGTAGGCATGAGTACCTTCCCTAAGTAGCTAGTTGTGACAATAAACTGAAACCCGGTTTCCCTATTGCTTCTAATGCAGATATTTAACAGAGACAGAAGAAAGTAAAACTAAAAATAGAAAGGGAAGGCAGGACTAACTCATTAAAGCACATTGGAACTCAGGGCTTTTGTACTTTACACATTTTCAGTCCTTACTTCAAGTTGTGCACTGTTAGTTTTTGGAATGATCTATTTGCTAAAAGAACGATGCCAGCTTTGTGGGGAGATAGACCTGTTATCATGGCTTCCTATAATTACTGCTGCAGTCTATGGCACTTAGAGAATAGGTTATATCAAAGCACATGCTAAGTGTTTATGACAGGAGTTGGTCAAGTTCTGCTTGAAAGAAACATTTTCTCCCCTTGGAAAGGAGGCTTATATCTATTTAACCCCTTCTTATCTTCTTCTGTGTTCACAGCTTATGAGTCTGGGCATCGTTCAATGCACAGAGCAGTGAAGCAGGGGCTTTCTTGCGCCCAAAATGATTTGCGCAAAGGAAACAAAAATAAGTTTTCCTCCGTGTTGACTGTATAATCATGCCAGCAGTGATCTTGACGTTGTTCTTTCCTCTTCTTGTAGCCACGTACACTAGAGAGTCACTCACTCCAGCTTTAGGGATCTGCTTGTCTCTCTGACTTGATTAGCTTTTTATTCTGTCAGCCTTGTTCCCGTTTCTGAGGAATTGTTTCATTCTTTGAACAAAAGCCATTGACATTTCCCTCCTTTCCTGCTCCTTCCTTTCTTACCTTTATTCTGTTCTTCATCTCTTGCTTATTTAACATTCAGTAATGTTAACCTGAATTTTTTTGGAGTAGCCTCTAGTTTTTCAGTCTGAGGGCTGGAGCTGCATGTGCATTTGTGATTAACCATGGTCTCTGATTGGCACTCACAAATCGGGTGTTTAGGAATCCATGCAGTTTGAGCTTGTGAATCTGAGCGGCTTGTGAATCTGAGCGGTTGGCTGTGTGTGGAATGTTGGGTGCTCACGTGTAAAAGCTGATGCATAAAATATGGTCCTAGGTATTATTGTTTATTTGCTGTTATGCATGGCTAATTTTGTGTGCAAGTCAACGCAGGATGGAGAGTCTGTAAGTGAGAATCCACATTTTAAATATATATTTTTAATATATACAAATATCACTGCTACAATGTCTTTTTTTTGCCCCAGGGGCCTCCATCAATTGCATTGGGTTCTCTTGCTTAAATGTTTTTAGTGCCTATTTAATTAGAACTTGGAATAGAATCATGAAATTCACGGTGTTATGTAGCTTACATCTAAAATATAAATGTGTACAGCACTCATGTTGCTTTGCCCCTTGCCAGATAAGGGTGCTTTTTTAATTTCATTTTTTGTTTCATTAATAAGGACTATATAGATTAACTATAAGACACAGACATTTTTTCTATAACAAGCAGTGATTATTGACAGATTATTATATGTAAAACAGTGTATAATTGTGTGTGCATATATAAACATTGCAAAACTTTTTGTGAGGCTTTTTTTTCATAATACATCTTTGCTATAAATACAGGCTCTTTTTTATGTTGCAGATTCATTAATAGTGTTCATTTAGGCTGAAATTTTCAAAGCTACCTAAGAGGTTTGGATGCCCGATTGCTATTAAAGTTAATAGGAGCTGGGCTTTGAAAATCTCAGCTCCAGAGTACTTGGCACTTTAAAGTATGCTGTACAAACAAAAAAAATCACTGTCCCGAAGATCTCGAAGTGTAGAAACACTACAAATGAATTGCAATTGGCAGAATGTAATAATAATTTATCTGTTATACTGGTGTTCATAGGGGCCTGATCCAAAGCCTTTGGAGTTGGTTCCATAACCATGGGTTTTATATACATATATAAAGATAATTAAATGTCTAATACACATATAGCTAGCTAGTCAACCAGTGAAACAGTTTCCTTCCCACACAGGCACTGAGATAAGGAGGTGGAAAGTGATTGTGATACTTAGTTGCATATTCAAAAACAGCAAGTGGGCATTGACAGCAATGATTAATGGACAGGGCTGTGAAGTTCAAGGTCTAACACAGAGGAAGACATAGGACCCTAGCTCAGAGAAAATAGAACACTCTCCCTTTAATTCAAGGCATCAGCTGTATTAGTCATTAGGACAGTCTAAAAATCACATGGTAATCTTGTAAAGTTAACATCAATTTACTTTGCTACTGAAATTCTACTTACTGTATTATTTAACTAGTCTGGTGTTTTTTGGCACAGGCTAAGGTGACAATAAAGATAAAAGAAATACCTGGAAGTAAATAATAGGTTTTAACAGCAGAATATTTTCCCCTCCTTCAATTATATCAGAGTATTCATTTTGTGTTGGTTTTATAACTGGACTCAGCCAATGAAAATCGTACTAGATTAGACCACCCTTGCTGTAGAAAGCCTGATGCAATTAATACAGTCTGTCTAGAAAGCAGTATTATTTCAAAAACTTTTATGTTAATGATATGGTATATATTCGGCACATTTCATAATATAACAAAAAGCAAGCTTTTGTTTCATTCCAGACCAGGCTTTATTAACACTGGAGGATCAATGGAAAACAAAACAATAATCAAAGCAGAGAATGCAAACTCCTCCAGCAAAAAAAACTCCTAACTCATCAAGTTCCAGGACAATGGTTGATATGTTGCTCCTTGCTTCTTGCTGAGTAGAATTAAAAAAAAAAAATTAAAAGAAAAAAAATCTATCCAACCTGGAGTATAGAGCTAGTTTGTTCTTTATATCCTTTTTTTTTATGAGGAGAAAGAGGAGTTGGGCAGCGTGAATGTATGTGAATGTAGACAACTACCACAACAGTGAGGTCATTTACAAATGTATCTTCTCATTGTAGTGAAAAAATGATTTATGCATGGGTTGTAATAGCTAAAATTCAGGTGGGAGGTCCCTATTAGTCAGGGCTGCTGGTATTTATTTATTTTAGCCAAATAGTCAATGCATGCTGAAGAAAAAGTGACTTCATACACAGCATTTAAAACGTGCACAGATATGTTAAAATGTATACATTAAAAACTGTAAGGCGCCCATATCTATCTATCTATCTATCTATCTATCTAATTCTGAAAATCAGATACAACCACAAACTAGATATACCTAATCACAAACTTATTTTTAATACATGGTATGTTTATCAGGAATCAAGATAGAGGCTGTAAGACAGCACTGAGGCAACTAAAATTAGGGTGCTTCGCAGGGCAGTGGTGCTGGCAATTTAAGTGTGGCTTAGGCTTTGTTCTAGGAAGACACCCTATCAGTATAACTTAGTAAGTCCTAATTATGTAAAGTTAAGAACCAGCAGGGGCAACAGGGATATTTAAAGGTGCTTAAAAGTGGATGGCTGCAATTTCCAGACTTCCAAGGAAAAAGAAAGGCTCTTAATTGCAATATTAACGGGTAGAACAGCATCTAGTAGTCTCAAGACAAAAGGGTTCAAGGAAATATTGCCTACAGTAGAGACAATGGCTCCAACATTTAGAGAGTTAACTGGATTTCCTACCACTGTGCTGAGCCCGAGAGTCTGAACTCTTCAAACGTTCCAAATGTAGAGCTAAATCAAAGAATTCTGTTTCAAATCCATACAAGATGTTGCTGTTTTTCTCCTCTGACAGGAGAAGCATTTGGAAGTGCAGTTTCTTTCTTTTTTTATTGCTGTCTTAAAAAGGAGTTTGGATGTTTAGCACAGCTGGTGCTCATTACATTATGCACTATCAATAAAATAGCATGTGTAATTAATTTTTAATGCAGTGCTGTATGCAGCGCTTTAAAGCAGTTACTGTATGGGGAGAGCCTACACCGGTCACTGACATCAGAAATATTAAAAAAGCGGGCTAGATTTTGCATTTTTAAACAGCATATGTGTGAGTGGGGGAGGGCTAACTATCAACCAGCAGTTGTCTGGCCACAGTCAAATTTAAAATTATTGGAACAAGATGGAGGGAGGTGTTTTTTTAATTTACTTATTGGAATGGATGAATTTATCTCTTGTTATTGAGGGGCTTAGAGTTTGCTAAATGATGGTTTGTTTAGGGATAAGTGTGTTCAGGGCAAGTAAACACCACTGGACTAAGCAGCAAGGTGGGTAGATTTAATTTTTTTCAGTCACTGATCTTTGTAAAATCATGATCAATCTTGTCATTTTGAGTAGAAAACCTATTGGAAAAGGCAAAGTGAGGTGTGGGATTAAAAGAAATGAAAGAAGCAGGATTAGAGGTCCTTTTCAACAAGTTTATTTATTTATTTTTTATGGAGGGTCCTTGTGGTCTTTCATCAGTCCAATGAAAAATCAACCCAAATTTTGCTTCTCAGATAATTTCATATTTGGGAGCAGCATCTATTTGAATGTAAGTAGCAGGATTTAGAAGGGTCACCACTGATGAGGGAACATCTCACCCATTTGAAAACAAATTGATTTGCATTTTGTTTTTTCCAAAGCAAATAGAAACTTTTGCCATACTTTTCAGGAGACACCAAAATAATGACTCTCATGGCAATAGGCATGTAGGTGGAGCTTAGTTTATTACATAGCTGCATACAGAAGTCACCTCAGGAAATATTTCAACTGCCAGCAGGAGGAGCAGACATGTTTTCCAAGGTGACACATTGTACATATCCTTATTCAGCAAGGAAGCAGAAATTTCCCTTTTTGATCAGGGCAACAAGGTAGCTGTGGTTCATTATTTGTGCAGTAGGATCCGCCACATTGTCATGCTACTGCACACACAGCTATTGCTCTCTTCTTTCCTGGCCATCTAAATATCTCTTAGCTAACACTTCATTAAAAAATATTAAACATATGACTAGGAGTAGGGCTCGTGAGAAACAATACTCTGATTAGGAAATAAGGCACCAAACTAGGAAATGCCTTGTTTGTACTCAGTGAACTTGCCTTTCGTTTGTGCACTGCACAGTTTTTGTAGCACTAAGACTTTTTACATGCACATGTGCACACATGTATGTGCACATGTGCACACACACACGCTTATGTGTGCATGTGCACACACACACACACACACACAGATGTTAACAATTCTTCATTTCTTTCAGTACAATTCTATTTATATGTATGTAGCATATGCCAAGCTATTTGCCCGCATGGTCTCACTGGGCATGTGTAACATTGAGTTTTTTCTGTCCTTCCAGCAATGAATTTGTCATGATCTATTTTGGCCTATTTAAAACCATAGGTGTGCGTGTGTGTGTGTGCGTGCGTGTGCGTGCATGTGTGCACACGCACATGCCAGAAAATATGAGGATTTTCAGACTCAGCAAGGAGGATTCATGTGCTTTATGTAAACTGTATCTCCCACAATCAAAAGCAAGCAGTCTAAGCCATGAAATATAATTTAGATAAATATAATTAGGCTGTTTCAGTTTGGCCCACAAACCAGTGTGAAGGAGCATTGGTGATGGTGATTAAGTGGATGTGTTTCAGTGAACCTGTTTTATTTTTTTTTTAGAGGAACTGGACCAGATTCTCTGCCTGTGTGGTTTAGTGTTAGGGCAGGTGAGTGGGTAGACAAAAAACAATTATCAAGAATGCTCCTGTAGCTGACTAATTTCAAAGCAGGTGGATGGCATCTGAACCCTGGGAATGAAACAAAAGGCACCACAATGTGGTGTGCCCACTGGGTTTCACGTGTTCTGCAAAAAAAATTTAAGAACAAGGGCCACAGTAAAATGGACCAATGGCCAGAAAGGAATTGGAATTAATACGCTCTCCCTGCTCCACATCTGACACGTTTGTTTCTCTCTCTCACATCCTGAATATTATGGAGTAGCATTGAAATACTATGGCACTTCCTTTTTGTTTAGCTGTATAGCAAGCAGCGGTGTACATATTTGAACATACATTTTTGTTGGCTGCTGCTTTTTCACTGGCCAGGTTTTTCTATGCGTCTTTATACTATATACATGTATCTAGTACATTGGAGTGTAGCATATCCCCTTGGTAATCCTCTTTGTTTCTCCATTTTTTCTTTTAAATCAACTTTCTTGAGTTTGTACTATAGAAAAGGCCATTTGCTGTAGCTGGAGTAGGGAAGAAAGGTCTAATGAATCAGTAAAATGTGAACTTGGAAAGAAACAGGCAAAAATCCCACATAGAGAAGGCTTACATTTTTTATGAATTCAGCTGTAAGAGCCAGAGGTTCTGGGACTTATGGAATGAGGTTAATGCAAGCACTGAGTGAGTATCTGAGAAGACAAGGGCATTTGGAATCTCTCCATAAAATGGTACTTTGAAAATTAGTGTCTTTGCTAATAAGAGCATAAGCATCTCTAAGGCAAAGAAGCAACTTTACACAACATACCAGCATACCCCTTTAGGTTTGTTTAAGCATCACTTCATTGATAGGGGCCAAATTCTATATATATTATTTTGACATTCAGTCAAATGTTAAAGTGAGCAGATTGGGCCCTTTGTCTTCCTCCCATTCAGGCCCATTCCATCTGTATGTATGATTGACTCGGTTGATTACATGTGAAGTTTGCTTTCTTTTTCCTCTGTGTTGTTACATTCCTTTCTGAAATGGTCCAGACATGCCCCTGCTCTTTGCTTTATTCCAAGGGTTCAAACAGTAGTAGCACACATTGAAATGAGTCAGTTTTGTGAGGATTCTGGATACACCATCTCCTGTCTTCAGACTGGACCATATGGTATCCTCCCTCAGCCTTCCAGGAGGAGCCACAGAACCAAGATTTCAGGTCGCCATCAGTCCAGGCAAAGGATTTTTCTTGACAGCAGCAGTACATAGTCTTCTAGAAAGCTGAATGTGTTCTTGAGAAGCACCCTTTTTGCTGTCTGATTTTGTTGCTGTTAGTGGAGTTGCACTTACTTACACAAGCTGTGAATTTGGCCTGTGGAGCACAGAAAAGTGCATAGCTTTAGATGAGAACTGCTGTATTGTTAGGAAGGAGCTGTCATTTAAAAAGATCAGCAATGAACAATGTATGAAATAAAAATTAACAGAACTGAATAGCAGTTCTTAAAATAGCAGTAAGCCTACTTGCATATAATCATTCCCTACCAATAAAACAGGGAACATATAAGTGCACTTATTATGACACAGCCTGGGTTGAAATTTAAAGGATGCCCAAAAAAATAGGTCTAAGGGTTTTGGATTAATTCATCCAAATCCTTTATAAAAATATGTGAACTGCTGATTAAACCGGGGACACTACTTTTGTGGTTTTGTATAGCGAAGATGAAATTAAAGTAAACAACTTTATCCACATGCAAAATGCTTGAGACTTTAATTGAAAGTAAACCCATTCAGTAGGTTGCAACTAAAACCTATTCCTATGTCTTCACTCTAAAATTCTACAAGATTTCTGGAAAAGTTATGTTTTCTGTTGTAGTCAATAGGTGGCTAGAATCATTTAAAAGTAAAATTACATTTCTTAGAGGCCTATTGGTTTCCACAAAATATATTTGATGGGCCTTGTCTATTCAAGCTGCCATCATAATTTGAAGCTTTAGAGCTCTGCTGATCCTCCTCTTTACTATTATTGTCATAGGTCACTGGAATAAGTGAATATACTCTTAAATGTATACAGTTTTCAAACATCCAGGAGCCACTGGCTAGCCAGTCTGCTGCTGTGCTTTTCCCATTTCAAGGAAAAGATGGATGGTCAGGGCTGAGAATGGGCAGTTGGAGGGTAATTTTCATGATTGTATAATTCTATGATATAACATCATCCAGACCTATGAGAGAAAATAAAGATGCATGGAACAAAATGCTGTTGCTTTTTAATTTGGGGTTGGAGACTGTCTTGTACAATTTTCTCCCTGTCCTCCTCCATTAAGTCTGCCAGGATCATCCCTCTTAGATACCAGCTCAGGATTTATTTATTTTTATTATTCTGGACTAGGCAAAATTTAGCAAAGCTGTTGTCCCTGGAAGTTTCTACTAGCGGTTGCCTTTTCCCCCACTAACACTGTTTCTTCATGGATTCCTCTGTTATGTCTAGTTAAACATTCTTGCCTCTTGAGATTGTCAGAGGAAGGCTGTCATGTGATTATATTCCCCCGGTGTTCTCCCTTCTCTCCTGGCTCCTCTGTAACTGTCTTGGGAATGCTGGACTATACGGCATGTATACACACACTCATGCATGCACACACATGTATGCACACACACCCTGACAATCCATAGTGAGTCAACATCCTGGATGCTTCTTTCGCTGATTAAAACAAGCTGTTTTGTCAGTGGCAAGCATGATTATTGTGACTCTCCCTCACACTCAGTACATTAACTTATTTTTTCATAGGCTTTCATTTTTAGAGCCTTATTTCAAAATATTTTTAAAACTAATTTTCTCCACTTTCTCTTTTATATCAGGTAAATGTCTACTTCTTTATTCATCCTACCTTGCCTAGTGGCAGTGAAAAATACTTTCTTTTTCTGAACCTCCTTGCAAAAGCCAAGGCCAAAGTACAATTGTTTTCATTTTAATTTTTTAAGTGGAAATATCTGCCAAAAGTAAATGCAGCTTGCAGCATGTAGATTTACTGAGCTAGCATGGATTTCTGTAATAAAAAATTAAAAAACCCAAAACAAACAAACAAACAAAACAAAACACTCCCCCCACCCTTGGAATAAGAGCACTGTCCCTTTAAATCTGAACTCAAACTTTACTGGATATTTTACAGAGCCTGGTTTCATTTATAGTGGAGCCAGACTTGCTGTGTGAGAGCCGTCCGCATGCTGGAATTAGTCTTAAGCTTGCTTCTGTGGCGTTGCCAAATTCCATGTTTGTGTTTTATTTAGAATTCTTTTCACGGCCAGTCGAATCTGTTCAGGCACACACAGGCGCTGTTGCGCCCCATGGAGAAAATAAGCAAGCTTGCGTTTTCTTTGGCATAGGCCACGGCCACAAAAGACTGTGATCTAAAAAAACATTTTTTAAAAGCTATTTTAACCCATAACAGATGTATAAAGTAGGCACACGCATGCCAGTTTCCTTAGTTTTAATTAAAAAATAATTACGGCTTTAATGGGATGCTAGTGACAAATTTGGATGAATGGTGGGTGACATTATCTCAAGGCTTGCTTCAACTTATAAATTAATGTATTTCTCTTGGCTAGTGGTACAGATGAAATTAAATGAAGGAGCAGATTGATATTTCTTAAAGTCACATTGAACTAAAAAGAAAAAAATACAGATTCTAGTACTGCATGCTTGCGTGAGATCAGAGTACAGGGGTGAAACCTTTTTCCCTTGGCTGTTGAATGATTGGGTTGGAATGGGGCTCTGCTTTGCAAGATACCTGTCCTTTTCATAATTTCAGTAGTAGCCACATTGCCAAATTATTGTGATTAATGTCAGCAGGCAATTCTATTTATAGCTGCATGTGACTAGCTAGTAGAGTGCCTCTGAGCCAGGAAATTTTAAATATAAAACCATAAATGCATTCTGTACATTGCAATGGTTATCCCATAGCTAGCTTTGCTCAGTTACTGGCTTTTGGACTACATTACTTTGATTATTTTCATCGTTTTCAGTCTGGCACTTGAGAGCCTCAGGAACTATGATGAACTTATCTATGCACAGGTATCAGTTATTTATATTTACAAAGAAATGACCAAAGGTGTAAGATAAACTCACTCCAAATTTATACCTGTGTGTCATTACAATCAGGTGTCTGAAAAGCTGAAAAGGCAGAAGCAGAGACTGATATGAGAGACAGATAGACTATGAATACTTGAGGAGAAGGTAGAGAACTGGCTGGCTGGTAGTGGTGTATTTTCGTCTCTTGGTGGAAGCCCAAGTCCCACCGATGGGAGTTCTGTTCAGGCACTAAGAAAGAAAGATGTCAATGTTGGTAAATTCCTTTATAGTACAGAGCAGAATTTTGTTCTCAGATTTTCATGGCAGATAGGATTTCCTCTAGTCCTATTCTTTGACTGGAACTTTCCAAATACTAGTACATAGAATCATAGAATCATAGAAAATTAGGGTTGGAAGGGACTTCAGTAGGTCATCTAGTCCAACCTCCTGCTCAAAGCATGATCATCCAGAACTAGATCATCCAAACCAAAGCTTTGTCTAGCTGGGTTTTGAAAACCTCCAAAGATAGAGCTTCTACCAACTGTCTGGGTAACCTGTTCCAGTGTTTTACTACCCTCCTAGCGAGAAAATTCATCCTAATATCTAACCTAAACTTCCCTTGCTGAAACTTGAAACTGTTGTTCCTTGTTCTGTCACTTGACCCCACTGAGAACACCACTGAGTCTAGCTTCAGCCTCTTTTGAACCCCCCTTGAAGTAGTTAAAGGCTGCTATTAAATCCCCCCTCAGTCTTCTCTTCTCTAGACTAAATAAGCCTAGTTCCCCTGGTCTTTCCGCATAAGTCATGTCCCCCACCCCCTCACCATTTTTGTTGCCCTCTGGTGGACTCTCTCCAATTTGTCCACATCCTTTCTGTAGTGCGGGCCCCAAAACTGAACACAGTACTCTAGATGTGGCCTCACCAGTGCTGAATAGAAGTGAGTAATCACTTTCCTTGACCTACTGGCAAGACATCTACTCATGCAGCCCAGTATGGCATTATCCTTCTTGGCAACAAGGGCACACTGCTGGCTCATATTCAGCTTATTGTACACTGTAACCCCCAGGTCCTTTTCTGCAGAGCTGCTGCCCAGCCAGTCAGTCCCCAGCCTGTACTGGCTCATTGGATTGTTCCTTCCTGAGTGCAGAACTCTGTACTTGTCCTTGCTGAACCTCATGAGATTTCTTTTGGCTCAATCCTCCAATTTGTCTAGGTCACTGAATCCTAGCCCTACCCTTGATACTCCCCATAGCTTGGTGTCATCTGCAGACTTGCTGAGGGTGACTCTGTGCCATCTTCCAGGTCGTTGATTAAGACATTGAACAAAACTGGCTCCAGGACCAACACCTGGGGCACTCCACTTGATACGGGCTGCCACCTAGACAGTGAGCCATTGATTGCTACTCTCTGAGCCCAATGCTTCAGCCAGTTTTCTGTTCACCTTACAGTCCATTCATCCAGCTCATACTTTCTTAGCTTGCCTGTGAGAATGCTGTGGAAGACGATATCAAAAGCCTTGCTAAAATCAAGGTACACCACATCCACTGGTATCCTCCCATTCACAGAGCCAGGTACCTCATCATAAAAGTAGTCAGGCATGACTTGCTTCCAGTGAATCCATGCTGGCTGTTACCAGACATGGTACTTGCCAGATGCAAACAGAAGGTCAGAATCATGGTCCACTGCATGGATATAAAATAATAATTTTACCCATAGAAGGCCAAATCATGCTTGCAGTGCTCATATGGATTCCCATTGTGGAACTGATCATGTGCACAAGGTTTGGCTTCCATTGTAAAGTTGCTGATGTATTAGTCTAGTTAGTCTAGTTAACATGAGTTCAGGATAGTTGCTTAGCTTAACAAAGACATTTCTTTTGTTCAGTGATTTTTCCATATAAATGGTTCTGTTGTATTTTTCTTAGTTAAAAAATTAGTAAGTTCTGCATACACCTCGTTTTTGCTAAATCACTTGAATGAGATTGGATCAAGATTGGGCTACTGTTAATATACGGAAAACTTTTAATTGATTTCAAAGAGAAGAAGATGGTGTATCTGAGGATAGTTGCTGACAGCAATTTGCCATGTCAGGCAGGACAAACCCAGTAACAGAAAGTTGTATTCTGTGTTCTGTAAACAACAGTTTGAAAATTTGAGTTAATTACACTGGTCTATCCTGCTTATTCTTTCCACTCCAACAGAAGATCATCTTTTGTCGGTGTGCACTATGTTCATTGCCCAAACCTGAGCCAAGCCAAATTCTTTAAAGATGTGACTTCTACAGCTTAACCACACTGAAAAAGAGAGAGGATTTTCCTTTGTCAATTGAATGAGTATTTCTGTGGCAATGTTTCCCTGAGCCTGAATTCCTCAGAAGTGAAAATTAAGTTCTAGTATTAAAATCATGAGTCATACTAGTACAGATGAGAGTCATTTCAGCGTTCCTGGAATTTTTGGAAGGGAAACATTACATTCATGTTAATCCTTTCAATTATACCGTATTGCTAAAATAATCCACCAGGCATTCTGCAATAGAACCCCTCTGCTATTTGATTATAGTTCGGCTTGGAAAATAGCACCTGAAAGTTTTCAGACTCCTGAGATTCAGTGTCTTAATTTTCTTTTTATATTGCTACACACAGGATAGTCTAATGCCTTTTTTATTTACTACTTAGAATTTTTTTTAATAAATAGGGCTAATTTGATTTGTACTGATATGTCTCGAGTATCTAATTGCTGCTGTTGAGAATGATTAATGTCCAGTTGAAAGGATTCCACATCTATCAACGAGAATTGAAAACGGTTGTTAGTCTGATGAAAGTGTGCTCCCCTTTCCTTGTCAGCAGTGGCTCACAGAGCAGGCTGCTGAGATATCACTATCTACCAATAGATAGATGTAGGATGTCAAATACAGTTCAGTGTCACACATGCAGTAAGAGCTAACTGAACAGTTAACAAATAATTTATCCAAGGAATTTAACCTTTATTTCTGTTCATGGAATATCTTTGAGCAGACAATGATGCCCTAAAACTGTAATTTTGAAGAACTTTGCAAACTTAATTTATATTTGGAAAAAAACACCTCTTTGGATTGATTGCAAACAGTTCTCTCGGAGGGTTTGATCCTTAATATTCACTAATTGAATAATATTGGTTAGATGTCAAAGGTTAGGTAAGTAACAGGAAGCCTGACTTTCAGAGGTGTCAAGGATCCAGTCCTCAAACTAAGTTATTTGTGAGCTGAAGGAACATAATATTTTTGAAAATTAGGCTCATGTTCTTTTTTAAAAAAAAATATTTTCTATTTTGTGGATGGAAGAAGAATGCAAGCACTTCCAGCAGGAGCACGCAAGCACATCTCAAAGTTGGTTTCTGCAAATGAATGTGACTTTCACTTTGAAATTTCCTAATAAAATTCAATACATGCAAGATTGTGAAGAATGAACAGAAAAGAGGCGAAAGATAAGCTTGTTAAAAATCTCATTGAATACTCCAGAATCTGTTTTTACGATACCCACCCATCTTGACACACACACATGCACAGAAAGAGAGACAGGTTTCATAGGACAGAAACTACAAATAGTCCCTTTTGTGTCGTACTTTTTGTTTTAGATCATCCCTTGGTGCTTTATAAGCTTCAGACAAGCAAGGCTTCTCTTTACCATTTAAATATAACCACCTCTGAAGTTCTGGCCACGTGAATGGTGCAGTAAATTTCACCAGATGGGAGGAGAATCTTTCACTAAGAAAAAAAGTTTAGTGACTGACATAGGATTGTCAGTGCTCACAAAGCACAGATAAGACTTGCTTTTTAAGGTCCTATATAAAATATAGACGATGTGCTGTCAAACTGTCCTACAGCATTGCTGCAAAAAAGTACAATTTAATAAATTAGCAGCCATTTGCAATTTATTTTATGAATTGTCTTTACACTTGCATTTCATATTAAATCAACATTTAAATCAGCATTTTGATTGAAAGCTAGTTCACAAATCAACAAAAATGAAGTGAGGCTGATATATGTATATGGAAGTGAGGGAGAAGAAAATATATGAGAGAAGAAAGACGGAGAACATACAAAAGCTGTATGGGAAAGTTGTGTGAGGATGAAGTTTAACTCATCCTAGCTGCAGCAGCATACAAGTTCCAACAAAGATCATTATTTTCCATTTTCCTGTTACCTGCTCTTGCTTCAGGTGTATGAGAGAAGTGGAGGGTTTTATTTTTCATTTGATTGGCTTTTCCTGGTTTCTGTTGTAACAGCGATGTTACTAATCCATATTAATTCCTTTAAAAAAATCTTTTCAAAACTCTGTTTTAGTTGGTAATGAATTGAGAAGCTCAGTTGAGCAACCCAGGAAAGGATGGCTTTTATCCTCTCTGTTGAGCTAGAGATAACTCATCTTTTTTAGTTTGTCCCTGCCCATTTTGCCCAGCCTGTTTCCACATGACTGTTAAAACCTCAGCTGTCCACACCAACATCTCTTATAAAGTGACTGTAACATTTAAAGTGGATTTAAATACACACTAGATCTTTCCCTAGCTAAAAGTAGTTGTTTCAAAGTTATGGTTCAGAAGCCAGATTAAGAAATTAAAGTCTGAGTACAGAAAATTACATTTTTTGCATTTGTGTCTGCTCACCATTTTCATGAACCAAACCAAATCCTCAGATTCAAATGCCACTGATTTTTGAGGTTTCCAAAATGCAAATTTGCATGTGGATTTTACAGTGGTAGGGCTATGTCTAGTGTAGACACAGGTATTGAATGTGGTTTGCTGCATGGGTAGACGAGTTCTGAATTAGTGTCTGTTTGGTCCATCTCTTCTTTTACTAAACTTAAAAATTTCCTATGAGCAGACATGATGTATGTCACTGAGGGAATGGGGAAACTCCACCCAGATGGTGGTGAAATTAGTATATTGGGATCATGGACTGTATATAGTGTCCACATCTGAAGCAGAATTAGCAGCCCATCACCAGATAGCTTACATCTACAGTAGGGGCTGGCTAAGTTAAAATTTCTGTGCTCATCTCTCTGTGTTAGATCATGGCTTTGGCGTTTTCTCCTCAGGTATTTGAGAATGGCATAGAGGATGACTATGAGACCTGACATGGAGAAAAACACTACACTTGAGGACCTGATCTATGAGAGAGGCAGAATAAGCAGACCAGAGCATTCCCCTTATATCTGAGAGGAAGGCAAACTCTTCTGTTTAGACTCCAATCATAGCAGTAGTCAGGGTATAATATCCAAGTCAAGAGTTATCATGGGTGGGCTTGTGAATTTTGTTTTAAGCTTTAATTAGTTTCTAACATGTGAGACCAGGGTTCAACTCCTTGTTCTTCCACAGACTTCCTGTGTAACATTGTGCAAGTCACTGGCTTCTCTGTCCGATGGTTTCACAGCTGTAAAATGTTAGCAGTGACAGGCTGATAGCACTTGCTTTGCCACAGGGTTTTCTGCGTATAAATATGGCAAAGATTGTGCAGTAGTCAGATGCTATGGCATTGCGACTGCATAAATATCTCAGAATTTAATTTCTGAGAAACTGCTCTTCCTGGGCTTTATTGGAAGTGATAGGAATGAGACTGATGGTTTCCAATAAGACTGATAGGGATTGATATTTATCCTACTGTTACCATTCTAAAATATTCACAAGCAAAAGAGAATTATAGCTATTATTCCTAACTGTGAAAACAGTATATCAAATTCTGCTCTCAGGAACAGTAGTGCACGACCACTGCAAATGAGGCCCATTGGAAATCAATGGGGTTGCATGTTTGTAACTGAGATCAGAATTTGTCTTGGCATTGCGTGGGGCTTTCTTTGTTAATTCTAGCTTCTAAACCTGAAAGAAATGGCTTTTTTATTACAGCAGTGCTTCAAGAGACCCCAGGAAAGTAAGGTGTAAATATTAGAGACTGCCAACGGCTAGTGGCAGTTTCGGCCTAATAAACTGCAAGTAAATAACTTGGTGATTAGCTGGAATTGGCAGGCCACTTAAACACAGTGCTGACTAGGTACATGGTTTTCCCTATCCACACCTTAATGCTATATAACAGCATGGACAGATGCATGGAAGACGTGTGAGCCTCAGCAATGTCAGTCACCCAGAACTTGTTCTGAAAGTACCTTGACATTTCTATTTGTGAATGATCATAACAATGATAACAATAGGAATAATAATAACAGCAATCTGCATTTACTTAGCACTTTTCATCCTGAGGAGCCCAGAGCACTTTCCATTTGAAGTGCATGTAAAC
>NW_005842021.1:2685815-2696387 GCF_000455745.1 Alligator sinensis | reverse complement strand
GAAAGAGTTTTGTTGCTGAAATACAGAACGGAATCGAGGGCAACCAGGTTCTTTTCCAATCTCTGCCACACACGCTCTGTGAACCTTGCTAAGTCATTTAATCTCTGTGTTTCTCAGTTTGTACATCTATATTGAAGGGGAAGATTTGGTGGGAGGGAGGGGAGAAGAATGTGGAGTAATAGTATTGGTTTCCTAGAGGGAGTTGTGAGACTAAGTTCAATGAATTCAGGTGCCACGGCAATGAAAACCATATGAGAACCTATATGGAATAGAACGGAAGAAAGTAGAGTTCATTTGAGATCCTCTGCTGGGAGAAAAAGTGGTTGTTGTTAAGGACCAGTATAAAATTAAAGAAATTATTGAAAGGCAGTTGGTGAAATAAAGTAACTTTTGGGGGCTGATCCAAAGCTTCCTGAAGTCATCAGAAAAGTTCTCCTTTACTTCACAGGTCTTTGGATCAGGCCCCTAATCCATTTGCAGGTTGGCCTTTGCCAATTTGTATTTCAGGAAATTTCTGCTTTTTATCAGCAAGAGTAGCAGGAGAAATTGAGTGGTATCGTTTCAGCCTCTGCCTCCCCCACCATAGCTCTCTCCTACCACTCCCTTCCATCCCTGTCTGTAAGAGCTGTCATGAGCAGTGAGGAGGAGAGGGCTCTTCTATAGTACTGTTGGTTGCCACAGTTTCTAATGCATACATTAGGCCTGGTCATATAAACTTGTTGTAAATTCCTCCTTCTCTGCTGCTGGTGTTTCTGTACTTTTGATACCTTTTCTTTGAGGAGGTTACTGCTTCAAGGAGCAATTGCCCTCCCAGGCAATAAAATTACCAGAGTAGATTGGCTTTGAATTCCTAGTGAAACAGGGGAAACTATTTCAAGCTTTCTGACAGGAATAATCCTTCCCAGTGTTGCAGCGTCCTTTTCATAGCCACTGTTTTTAATTCACCCATTCTTAGTCATTTCATTAGTAATTATTTTTGGCAATGTGTGATCCAGTTTTGTTTGATTGGAAAACACAAGGATACATTGGACTTGTTTGTTATTAATAAAACTAGTCATCATGTTGATATGTGGAATCCTTTGAGGTTAAATACGCTGGGGTGATGAGTTTGTGCTCATTTTTTAAAATTTCTTCTCATCTTTAAAATGAATGGTTAGAAATTGGATCATATATCTTTAAAAACCTCACAGCATCCATAAAAAATGTACAGCAAAGGTCATCTTTGTAGATTCAACATAATCAAAATTCACAGCACCCCAATGAGATGGGGAAGTAGTTTTATTGCCATTTTGCAGGTGGGGAAGGAGAGGCATAGAGATGTGTGACTTGTTTGTAGGCACAGAATTAAAAATTAAACTGATTTTTAGGACTGGAAGGGACAAGTTCCCAGGTCTGAGGCCTCTGCTCAGATCAGCTTTCTCTGTGCAGTAAATGAAACATGACAAATACACAGAAGTAGACGCTGTTATTATTAGGGATTAGATACATTTATGGAGGTTTCATGCATTGGGGGCTATTGTACACAGCAATCAGTCATGTAATCTCAGATGTCCTAAACCTGACTGCTAGTACCTGGGAGGGTATGAAGGGGAATGGTTCACTCTACATGTGCTCTTTTCTTATTCTCTAAAGTATCCACTACTTCCCCCATCAGACAGAGCATGCTGGGATAGCTAGACCTTGGCCTGAGTCAGTATGGCAGGTCTTATATTCTTGCATGTGTGGGACACAACTGTTCCTACTTAAAGGGGTTAAGAAAAATAATAACCTAACTTCTAGATCTGTTCTGTTTCCAAGTCTAGTACTGGTTTTCTCATCAAAACATGGGATCTGTTCACCTTTTCTTAGATTCATAGAATCATAGGGACCTCAAAGGTCATCTGTTCCAGTCCGTAGATCCAGGATTCTAACTCACAAAATAAGGAACCAGAAAAAGGGCCATGAAAGGTTAAACAGAACAAATTTTACCTGAGGTTGAGAACTTGTGATCTTCTATTTGCTGGGACGTTCTCTCTGTGGCATAGATCCAGAGTAAGAATCCCAAGGATTTTTTTAAGAAATCATAGACTTAGGTATGTTGCTTCATATGTTTTTTCTTCATTTCCGTACCCATTTTGAGGGAAAAAAAACAGCACTCCATTCTGCAACATTTCCTAATGATGAGTAGCACTTTCTCATGCAATTAAATCCATTGAAGTCAGCATGAGTAAGTGTTACTTGTCTTATGTAACAGTTGCAGAATCAGTCCCTTTGTGTATTGTGCACCTTTAGTAATCTAGCCATTGACTTTGTGTTCCTAATATTTGGGTTTGCTTCTCTCAGGTCTGTTGACTCAGTCACTATCACTCATTTCCATGATGTGTCCAATCTAGGATTGCATCTAACTTCCCTAGTGCGGCATTTAGCTTGGGTGCTGTCCAGTCTTCATCACACCCTCTCCCTCAGGCAGTGCAGGTAACATTCACCCTCTCCCTACCCCAGGGGATGGTTTGTAGCCTGTTGAGACTGTCTGCTCTTGTTGTCCTGAAAAAAACAGGGAGTGACTATTCAGCCACAGGTGTGTGAACACAAAGTGATTTAAGTGTTTTGCTATAGTTCCAACATGTGGCTATAAGCCTTGCCCTGGCTTTATGTCAAGACAGTGCTACATTGTTCCAGCTACAAATGGCTACCTAACCATTTTGTCTGTGGAATCAAAGGTATCTGGATATGAAGCTACCATCACTCCACAGGATGCTACCATCCCTAGTGGTGTGGTGATGGTGAGAGAAAGATATTTACCTTAATTACATTAGCTAGGTCCAGGTAGTTCCTTTACCTTAAATTGAGTCCCAGCATTTCTCAGTGGCAAGGGGTGACTTGTCATAGTGATGTCTCTGCATTGAGAAGTATCAGGAGAGAAATAGGCTGGAACAGGATATGCCATACTCCAAGAAAAATAATAAAGAAATAAGAGAAGTTAGCATTGGTTTATATGCAGTTGTTTCAAGCTATTCATGCTGCTCTGCTTTGTAATGAGAAAGATTCTAAGAATGTTAGAAATGCTGATATTTCCCCCCTTTTATCATGTATTTTCACTAATGTACTGTTATTCCTTCAACTTGACTTCCAGCTGAGGGAACTTGGACATTTTAATGGTGGGAAATCTTCAAATGACTAAGAAAAAAAATTCAGTTTGGAGAAGCTCACAAAGCTTTTTTCTTTAGTCAGAGGTCCTTGTCAGAGTGAGGGCCACATTGTGTCGAGCACTGTACAAGTAGCATGAGGAGAGAGATTCTCTGCTCAGAGCTGTTTACAAATAAAGTTTATCCAAACTTTCTGAACTCTAAACTCTGCAAAATTGAGCTAGATATCATAGGTGAGCTTCCCTGTGTCTCCTGGTACCAACCAAACATTAGGTATTTCTCTCTCTCTCAAAATCTCAACATTTTTATCCCTCACCTTGGCCAAACTCTGGAATTGTTCAGGTTTAGAAAAAGTCATTTTAGCCTAAGAAAAGGTTTCAGTCAAAGTTTTGGGTAAAGATTCCTGCCACCTTTTATTTTACCCAACGTGATTTAACCATTCATAATTGCTTAACCTTATTCACTGAAAACTGCAATAGAGAAACAAAATGAAACTCATCAACAGTATCCAAGTGTTAGAAGAACATTTTTTTATTCAGCACAAAGAGTGAAAGGTTAACAGACATTTGAGATCTAATGAGGACAATTGCTACATAAGTCCTAGGTGTTCTTGTTGTTATTATTACTATTGTTATTACTATCCTCATCATAATTGTCATCATCATCATCATCATAATCAGTTTTGCTCTCTAAAAACAATGACAAGAACAGCAGCAAATTGCTCCTAAAAATGAGTCCTTGTTCTCAATCTTGGCATTTTGAAGATACATTAACAAAAGTGATATTTATCTTTTCAGTGCATCTTTACTCCAAGACACTTCAACAAATAGATGTTTGCATGCTACTAAAATAAAGTAACTGCTGGGGTGGAGGGTAGATGCAAATGTCTCCTACAGCACTGGAACCATAATAAAAGGAGATAAAAATTTCAGTAATGGCATCTGGGCATGCCCCATCCCTTGTGAGAAGTGCCAGGGATCTTCTATGAGTGCAGTGGATATTGAAATTAAATTATTTTCTAGAACAGGAAGGGCTGACTCAGACTAATCAGGATCTGTGTGGCCTCAGGCATTCCAGGCCTGATGTTCATCTGTCCTAAATAGCCATCTCCTGTACTAATAAAAATATTGGGGCTTGGTTACATGAGACCAAAATTCTGTTTCCAGTATGTGTATGCTTGCCAGGATTAATTTTTTATTGGTAAACATTGATAAATGTCGATTTCATCTCACACTCTCAGACTAATGAAAAAATGTTTCCATAGTTAATAATCGAAAGGGGAGGTAAGAAAAATGATGGCTGATGGAGTATGAGATGAAGAGGGGGGGAAGCAGTCCTATAGAACTGTTCTGACTGTTGTTTGGGCTGCAACTCCCAGAAACCCCAGCAGACTGGGAACAAAGGAAGAGGAAGTAACAAATCAGACAAGAGACCTATGGAAGAGTGGAGCTGGGACTACTACTACGTTTATCATTAATAAATTGTCTGCCCCACACACCTAATTTTGTGCAATCCTGAAAATTTAAATTGATAAAAATAAAAATAAATGTTTAAAAATAAACACCTATAACAGCCGTTGAAATTATAAAAAAAAAATTGAATTCTGAGTATCCTAAGTTTGCGGTAACTACTCTGTTCTGTTCCTAAGTATGTGGTAGCTACTCTGCCAATCCTAAGTATGTGGTAGCTACTCTGTTCACTCAAGTAGGACTGTTCTAGTGTATCTGAGATCAGAATTTCTCTTTCAGTACATTACTGTTGCAGGGAGATATTTTTAATTCCCAAATTCAGGACTTTAGCTCTTTAAATTCATTATAACTCATGACAGATTGTTAATTTCTTTGTTCAATAATAAAATAGAGCATATAGATAGTGGCCCCTGTAACCTATGTGACACTGGCAAGGAACTTTAATTGATCATTTGAGATCTTTAAATCTTGTGATAGATATTTTGCCCCAAGTAATTCATGTGTAACTGCTAATAAAGACATTAATAGTGATTTAAACAAAAGAAATAGTTCCTTTCATTATTTTCATCCTCAGTACTGTCAAATAAATAATCAAGGGTGATCCAAATTCTTTTTTTAATAGTTTTTTTAATCTAAATAAATTAACAAGATATCTGAAGACCTGAACAAGAAATACATTTTAAAGCAAAGTATTTGCTATATATTTCCTATTTTCCTTCTTTGACAAAGCCTGAGTTAGTGTTTCTCTTCCAACAGTAGAGAGAGATAGTTAGCTGTGCTATTCTGAAGTCAGGCAGATCACAGAGCAGTGGTACCTTGGAAACTAACTTGTTCAAAAATGCATAAGCTTGTGTAGGCAACAGCCAGATGCTGACAAACTTTTGAATGAGTTTGTCTTTAAGTTGTTAGTTTGTTCTGCCTTTTATCTTGCTACAGTAGTTACTCCCAATGGGCGCATCTACACAAGATGCTTTATAGCATGTTAGCCTAAATTTAAGGTACATTAGGGTGCACATCTACATGTGCGCACTCTTAACATGCTTTAAAAATGGCAATTTAGGCTATTTGTGCCTAAATTTGATACCTGCAAATGCAGGTGTCAAATTTAGGTGTGAATAATTAAAGCACATTAATGAATGCGTAGACATGTTAAAGTGCATTAACTCTGTATGTGTGGACTGACTTGGAACTAACTTTAGTCCCAAGTCAGTCCGCGCACAGTGTTAATGAGCTTTAACGCCTGCATATGCAGATGTCTGTCTAAACCTGTTCAATGCAAATTAATTTATTAAATTTAGGCACACTTAAATGCATGTGTAGACATACCTAATATATCGCAGGAACTCAGCTTCCCGCACTTTTTCAGGTGTTGTTGAATGTGCAAGAAAAACACGGAAGATTGAAGTGAAATTCTGGCCTATCTGCAGTCAATGATAGACTTTTCATTGACTTCAGCAGAGCAGTTTATGTGCACTGAAGTTTTGTTGTGTTACAGATTTGAGCTGGTTTCTGATCACTTATACAGGTTTATGTGTAATTTCTGTGCCTAGCCCAAGGAACTTCAGCCCTAAAAGGTAAGAAGTAGAGTTGACTGGAAATTGATAGTTTTGGTTTGTTGCAATTTTGAGGGCTTTTTAAAATTCTGGTTTGAAATTAAACTAAAATTTACCAGACATTTTTGTGAAAATGGAATTGCATCAAAAAGCCCATTTTTGGATAGAAATCCAAACACGTTGATTCAGCAGAGAAATTAGAGGGGGCGGGAGGTATGTAATGGGTAAGACCCTGGCTGGGGATGTGGAAGTCTTCATTTCAAGACCTTGCTGTACCTGATTCAGCATAGAGCTTTTTCTCCCAGATTATTCTTAACCAGGCCACACAGGAGTTGGAACCCATGTCTCTAATATCCCAGACTGGTGATCTAACCACAGGCAGTAGAGTCTCTTACAAATCCTTCCTGGTGAGAAGTTCATCAAAACTGTTACATCTTGTAATGTTTTGGTTTTAGGCAAAACTTTGTTAAAAAATGTTCTAACTGGTTCTGCCTACAGGGTCTTTCAGACTCACCTTTAAATAAAGTTATATAGTTTGAATCCACAAGTTAAAATTTTAATGTAAAATAGAACATGATAGAAAGTAGAATTCTGTACAGACTATATCACCTGGGTGAAACAACTGCTATGAAATACCTTTTATTTAATATGATGAAAATAAGAAAAACATGGCATTTACTTCCCCCACCTTCTTCATATTCTAGTCATATTCCAAATAGGATCTGAAAGTCCAGAACATTGGTCATTCAGCCCTGAGCTGTTAAAGATGCCCTCTTAGACCTGGGAGGGAAATAGTAGAAACATACCTTCTATAGTGAATGCACTTCACAGTTGGAGAGCTGTAACTTAATTTGTCAGCTCTCACAAAATACACTCTCCTTTTATTTCTCTTGCTGCACTTTTGGTTAGAACTGTTCAAACCCTGCAGGGTTCAGATCTCTGTTCTATTTGTGAACTGAACCCTGCTCTCAGGTTCATGAGGGTTGATGGCAAACCAAACCCTTCAAGTTTGCTTAGAGGTTTGAGTCTGATAAACATAGATCTTAAGACCTCTTCTTCCCTTTTGGCTGTCCCTCACTGAACCCTAGGATTCCTAATTCAGGATTTATTGTCTTCAGTGGAGGGGTACAGGTAGCTGGCTGGTCTATCTGTCTGTCACATGAGAAGGAGGTGTATTTAATGATTTATGGAAAAAAATAAAAAGGAATTGAGCAAGAGTTGCACTATAAAGAACTAAAGCATAGTCCATAGGTGACAGGTTTTTGATCAGTTAATCATTCTGATATTACACACACACACACGCACTCTCAGGAAATGCAGTATTTTGTTCGTTTTTCACTGCCTTGGAACATGCCCCACAATTATACCCTCATCAATTTCCTCTGCTTCCAAGGTATTAAATGTTAACTCAGTTGCACACTAGAGCCCATATCCTGCCATCCCTTACATCTGCATTGAGACCTCTGTTATGGCAGAGAGAAAAAAAAGACCAGAATTTGGTATACACTCTCAAGTATCCCAAGGAATGATTTTTACTTTGGTTTTAGGGTCACTTTAACATGGTACAAGCAACTTCCCTCTTCCTTACTCCCTTTAGGCATCAGAAACCTAACAACAAAAAGCTGTGAGGGACTGAGCAACAAGGCCCATTTCCTCAGTTTTCTCATTTCTCCATTAAAGTGGAATCCAGAACATTTTGGCTCTCAGATAGGCTCGGGGCAAGCTGAACACTCTCTCTTCCCCTGATGTTTAAAATGACAGTAGTGCTGAGAAGTCACAATATTCCAGTGTCGATCTAATTATATTTGAGTGTAAATGTGTTCTTGTTACTGCAAAAAAAAGGATCCCCCATCCTTGAGATATTTTTTGGTGCTTTTTCAAAACAAGAATGAAGAAGTAAGGGGGAGCTCTTCCACAACAAATATAACTGCATGCCATGGGATCTTTTGGAAACAAAACCTTTTTTATTTCTATTCCATCAGCCCTTATTATTAAGATATTCATTTTTATAAGAGATGTTAAATAATTAAGTCTGTAGAGGGGGCAACATCAACAAATGCTGGAATATATTTAAATAATGAAGAACTTCTTTAATTTGTACATGTAAAATAATTGCAGGCCGATGGCAGGTTAAGCATTCATATTTATTAAAATGTACTTTCCTTCCCCCGTAGAAGAAGAAGATTGTCTTTTCTTATATGCTGCACCAGTCTGAGTCACTTCAAGGCTTCCTTCTTTTCAATCAAAAGGAATCAATTATGCTTTGTGGTTGCTTTCCAAAAAACACTTTGATTGTCTGATTTTGTTTCAGTTGAGAGCGCTCAAGTCATTCCTCTAAATGCAGGAGGGGGCTGTAAGAAATACTGGGTGTGTAACCAAATATCTCATGCTTTAGTGTAGATTCCAACCAATTCAGAATATTGACAGCAATCAGGATTCTCAGGCTGTTGAAACTACCCCTCTAATTGAACTGGGAAAGGTAAACCAGTTTCAGTGCTCTGCACGCTGTAATTGCAATAATTTAATTTAGCTATTTAACCTGTAATTCAGTGGTATTTATTAAAGAGCATAGGAGAAAATGAGGCCATTAGGAGCCAGAGATGAATACATTGAAATGAAAATGAACACTTCTAACTGCTAGTTGACCTTCGTTTTGTAGCAGTTTTTATTAGGCTGGTCACGGTAATTACCAGGACGTGAATCATGGAGAAAAGTGAATAATTCTGTAATGAACATTTTTATTCATTATCTTACATTTTCAGGAACCAGGAAAGTAACATGTAAAAGTATCTCCAGTGTTCTCCTTTTGTTTGTTTTTCGTCAAATAATGGTTTGTGGACAAAAGCCCAGTGCACGACATTCCACTGTCAGAATTTGTGTCATGCTAAATTGATGGGCCAGTGTTCAGTATGCAGTGCACAGGACTTTATGGTACACCTAGGGAGACAGAGTTGTTTGTAAATTGAACAGTAACAGTAAACACAAGATGAGTAAGTTGCATATATGCAAAACTAAGATGGGAGTTTTTTTAACATAATTTATCGTATGACAAGTCTGAGCAATTCATATTGAGTAATTCCTGTAGGGCCTGATCCCATCACCTTAGCACCTGTTAAGCAGCATTTTGTTTTGTGAACAGTCATATTAATAATATCAGTGGGCCTGCTTGTGGAGTAAACTATTCTTCAGCATCAGTTGAGGTGTAAGAATTGGTCATGTATGGGTAGATTGAGTACTCAGCTCATGCAGTAAGGACTCTATCCCCTCTTGTCCACTTTGTTCACATTACCTAAGCTGCAGTGGCTTTGGGGAGCTCAAAGGCTTTCCCAGGGAGCTACTAGGTGGGGAGAGGTGGGGAGAGAGCAGGGAGTAGATGAAGTTATAGCTCTGCTTCTTATGGGCACAGGTCAGGTCTTGCTGTGCGTGGGAGTGAAAACTATTCTATGCCGTGGAAAGCGATAATGTAAATTAGCCGTCTCCCCCTCTTTGGAGCCTACACATTGCCCTTTACTGAGCCTAAAAGCTATGTGCATAATCTACTGGGCATCCTACTCATGTCATCCCTTCTGGCAATAATGTTTCATTAAATCCTGCCCTATATTGTAGCAAATTGTCCCAGGCTTTATTCTTGGCAGAGAAGAAAACTGACACAATTTTGTCAATTGCAGCATTGTTGATATTCTATTTGCTCCTGCAAACTGAGCACCTTGCTTATGTTTGTTTTCTTACCATTGCTATTAATCCAATCAGAGTCCACAAGGAACTGGCCTGCTGCACTTAAAGAAAGATCTGTTTAGTTGCTATGATGAGGTGTAATTGGCTAGTGAGGTATAGCAGGGGTGACCACTATTTGAAGAGCTGATAAACAGTGGAACTGTCTCCAGCCTGTGGTTGAAGAGACTGATCTTAATAATATTAATACTAATTATGCCCACAGATATGGATGGTAATATTTTAAAGAATGAATTGGCATTCAGGAGACAATGATTGCCAGATACTACTGGTATTGTATCAGCCTAAGTGTGGTCAGGAAACCCGTTCTAGGCAGCATGTTAAAACTCAGCTGTACTAACATTTTTCATTATATGTCTTTAATGAAATATTACTGAGGTTATATTCTGACCCTTAAACGAAAGAAAGATGTGAATTTGCTTTAAAAACATCAAGCAATGCACATTCCCAATATAATTTCCCCAGTTTCTATCATTGTCTTCAGTATAAGCCATGTCCTGGGCCTACTGAAGTCAGTGCCAAATCTAAAATTGACTACATTGCAGCTGGAATTTGGCATGCACTTACTACTATGCTATGGGCCACCTTCTGAGGTGATATTCCTTTGGATGTGAGATAGCAAGTACCTAGTGTGGGCATAAGTGAAAATAATATAAGTGAAGTGTTTTGATATTCACTGGTGCCAGAACATGG
>NW_005842021.1:2682813-2685784 GCF_000455745.1 Alligator sinensis | reverse complement strand
AGACTCCTCAGATGGAAAAGCAACTGAGAATGTGGTATAAGATACAGGTCTTATATTAGGAAAGCACTGATTTATTTGACCTCTTCCAGCTAGCTGCTTTTCCTGCTGTATTTGCAGTGGACTTGTAAGATGCACTTCTTTTGCGCAACCTATAATGCCAGCTTGTTAGAAAAAATGCCACTTACAACAACCTTATCCCCAGACTATTTGATATGAAATGTGTACACTACCAAAAAATGCATTCTAGAGACTGTAGTGGGGTCATTAACACTAGCTTGGGATTTAGCTCTATGAGCTGAAAGTGTCTGTCAGGTTTTATGTGGGAACTCTAGTTGCCTTTGTCTAGCAGAGTGACTTGCTTTAGGATAACAGTTCATTCTGTTGGTTCCTTATTGTTAGAGATGTTCAGTAGACATCCCCCATGCTTTTCACTGGTCAGCCACAGAATTTCACTTAACTCTGACCTCATGGTCTCTAGTTTTGTTACTAGCATTTTTCTACTGCAGTGGCCAATTAACTATTAAAAATAATATGTTATTTCTGGCTCAATATTTGCTGGGTAGATAAGGATTTTTAAATGCTTAAAATAACTCAGAATTCAAAATATTTAACAGACCCTGGATTGTAATTGTTTTCAAAAGTAATTCTGTCACCTTGGCTTTGTTGATCCAGATTAGTAAAAGATATATCCTGTATGGTTGTCAGGCATGTCTGTATTATTTTAAGAATTGAAGTTAAAAATACCTGTTTTAAATTTCTCTTCAAAGGTATACAGAGATACTATAGTGATGAGCATCATAGATATACAGATATAGAGAAGTAAACATACAAAATCAGCGCATACACACAAATACAGGGGTTAATATTTTTATAGCTATATATATTAGAGATATATAACTTATCAACAATAAAATGTTATACATACAAACCATGCATGATAACTATATACTTTCACTAGCATAGATTCTCTTCAAGCAATAGACCCTCCCACTGGGGACTGTACTTGGAGAAAATTGACCTTCAGGTGAGTTATGCATCCTCAGCTGAATACAAGGACACACTCAGTGGCATCAAGTTTAGTTATCTCACAGTCAGTCCCCTAGTTATAAGAGGCATTTAGAATAGATCCATGAAAAAAGATGTAATTATAAAAAAAAGCGTTAAATGACTTAATCCTAATAAAGTTGCTATAATTTACAAAGAAATATTGTGGTGGTGGTAGGGATTATGCTTTGCTAAATACTCAAAACATTCAATAGACTTCCTGTATGAGTGCCTACTATCTGGAAGTAAAATTTGTTTGGTGGAATATCATCAGGGCATGATTCCATTCTAAGGTGTGATTCAGTTTCTGCCATGATGGCTATTAGGTGGACACAGCTCTAAAGGATGTTACTCTTCTGTATATATCGGAGTACAGCAAAGATAATGAATGTAAGTGTTAAGGACAGAGGACAAAATTCTACTTTTACATCCCATTTGAAGTTATCACTGTATAATTTGGTTGAAAGAAACAGTTGGGGCTTTGTATGTGGGAGGATATTTAACTCAGAAAATAGGTATGGCCCCTCCAGGCAGATGCTGATCACCCAAATGATCATAAGCTAAGCTATCATGTACTGGAACTTTGAAACTCTTCATCTGTCCGGTTGCTTGGTTACAGGATCATTTGTCATGTATTCTGGTAGAAGGGCGAGAGGTGTGTGTGGGGGAGAAGATTACATGTGCTTTTGAAAATGCAATGAGCACATTCGATCATATCTAATTCCCATTTATATTACTGTGGACATCCCTACTGCCCAGCTGCCCTCTCAAAGACTCAGAGCTATGGGATTTTTTGATGCATGAATGAAGACTGGGAAGTGGGCCAGAACCCTGTTCATAGGCTTCTTCATCATTTATTACCTTCTAGTTTTAATTGTTTTCCTGCTTCTTTCCGGATATTTATCTAGCAAGAATTGTACTATGCAATACAGACACACGAGGTGGCAACTGATGATTTCTTGTTAGCTTAGCACACTGTACAATAGATACATCTTTAAAAATAGAGAAGACTATTTACATTAGTGGAAAAGGCCCATTTGTAAACCTTTTATTACTTAAAGTACACAAGTTTGACTTTTGCTTGCCTATAACAAGGGGGTGGAATATATAATAGCTACCATATAACTCTGCCATCTGCATCCTTTCTGTAATCAAAAACTATTCTTTCTTTTTGCCACTGTTTTGCAAATCCCATTGTAAAAGTAAGGCTAAATTTACTCTAGTATAAACCTATTGTGGGTTTATATCAAGGCTGAATGTGGTCCATTGTATTCATGACGTCTACTTTAGTGGGAGCAAGATAAACAAAAAGTGTCTGGATGGAACCTGATTACAGAAGGTAAAATAAAGGAGGGAATAGGATTTTGCTTTAAAATTATGTTGGAAGCAATAGGAAGCTCTGAACAGAATGTGATTATTATAGATTCTGGGATAAATTTGGATCTTATGCTCCCATTAGTTTAACTGGGAATCTGGTGTTCAGCTCCCCTGAGTAACTTCAGAATCCTATCCTCATGTCTTTTGGATTCACTAATCACCCTGCGGTTAGTTTCACACTCAGGCAAAACCAGCCAGCCGTGTTTCACAATTTTCATACCATTTCTTGGCTTTTCTCCAAGCTGCTGTGATTTAACATCATATCAGCCCAGCTTTCTCCCTCTAAAGGAACATTGTAGATTAAGGTCTTCTTTGGCAAGAATGCAAAAGAACTTTGTTGGTTTCACCAGCTTCTGGTTCCAGATTTTGGAATAGTTGGGAGAACAGCTCGGTAGAACTCAAGAACAAATATCTGCAGGAATGGAACTGTGTGAAATGCAGCTTTAGTTTTCAGTGGTTGGGTCTTTATGCTTCAGAGCACTTAGTACGGTGGAGGAAATGTGACAAGAGTCCAAGAATGGAGGTAATGTCAGTTGACCAAAGCAGGAAT
>NW_005842021.1:2661371-2682719 GCF_000455745.1 Alligator sinensis | reverse complement strand
AATCAGGAATGACCACTTTGAGTTTAGTAGTCTTCGATTTGAGCAATTAAAAGATATGTTTCATCCCTGCTGTAAGGACTGGGGAGCTAGGAGATCACTAATGCTGTTGTCTACAATAGTTTTCAGGAAGACAAAATCGTTTTCTATGTGATGCTAGTTATCCTCTCTGAAATATGAGGATCTGAGTATAAATGAGATTATTTGTACATCCATGAAGAGGCCTACAAGGTGGGCAAGATTTTCTATCTTTTTAGGATAAGATCTTTGTAGACCTGAGTGATTGTGACCATTTCTTGGCCAGACAATTTGGTTTCATAGGAAGGTGTTTTCCAACCTGTAATTTAGTTCTTTACTCCTAACTTGTTTAGTGTTTGCCCCTTAGGCATGTTGAATAATGCTTATTCTTCCAGATATTAGCTCATATTTTTCACACAAAAATTTAATAGTTTATCTGTAAATCTGGATTTCCTTATATATTGGGGGCCCAATCTAAAGCCTATTGAATTAGTAAAAGTGTCAATGGCATTATTTTCATTGACATTGGCCAGGCCCTTGAAGGAGCTAGAATATGTCTTTTAAGTGATTTAGAATGGAGTCATTGCACAGAGCAGTCAGTGGTGCAAAGATCAGCAGATGTAGACAGTGAACCGGATTCATTCAGACACATTCATCATTTCTCCTGGTGAAATTATACTTGGATAAATCTTGGCCTTGTAAACAAGTGTCTTACTTCCTCTGTCCCCCTTCCCTTCCTCCTGCCCCTTCCCCCCCTACCCACTCCATTATGAATGAATTAAGAGCATCAGATTTGCAGGTAAGGAATTACATTGCCTGTAGGGATGAAATTGAATGTACAATTAATTCAGTAAATCTGTGAGTTATAGATCACTTGCCCTGAGAAAAACATATATCAGGAGATTTACACACACACACACACACACACACACACACACACACACGCTTATTCCCCCTAGTTGTTTAGTAAAACTATTTCTGTCTTATAAGGAAGTATATTTTCAGATTTTTTAATGAAAATCAGTGGATGTGAGAAAGTTTATTTTATTTTTTTTTGTTTAAAAAAAACAAAATATTGTCCAAACACCTAAACAGTATATCCATATGTGTGTTCTGGAGAGAAGAGAGGTATAGCATAGAAGAAGGATATATTATTTTCATTTATGTCCCTAGTGCCTACTGCTTATTACTGATAACAATCATCTATTGTGCACCATAAAGGCTGCTGTGCAACCTTGGCTCTGTTGAAGTCAAAAGCAAAACTTCCATTGATTAAACGAAGCCAGGATTTCACTTCAGAGATCCCCCTGCAAGGCAAAGTGACTCTGCTTTCCTTTTTCTCTGGGCTTTTTTAAAGGCACTTTGTTGCTCATAGTGATCTCAGATCAGTGAAGTACTTAAGCCTAACTTTAAGTGTATGAGCAGTTCCAGTGACTCCAAGGAGAGATACAGAAATTACAGTTTTACCAGTATAAGTGATTGGAAACTGGTCTATAGCTGTAACAGAACAGAAGTTCAGCACACAAAACTGATCTATACCCATAACAGAAGAGAAGTTCTGCACACACAGACTGATTTAAAAATGGCAGAACCCCATTTAGGATTCCCCCTCCCCCCATCAGAGGGTGAATATGTGTTCTGCCTGCTACCAGTCTAAACTACACCACTTACAGAAAACTGTGTTACTTAGATCTATTGTGCCTCAGGCTTTTTGAATCTCTGTACCTACTCCAAAGGGTCTAAATGTCTCTTATGCTTTATTTGGGCACATGCTTTTATAACTTCGTGAATCAGGACCATGAGTAAGAAAAATGGAAGATACCTATTCAGCTATGCTGCTTACGCTCTGCTAAGCTAGGATGGTTTCTGATAATGTGTAAACATATTTTCAGATGATGCGGTGCGGTGGTAGGGTTCCCATTAAATCCCTTGGGAGATTTATGAATCTTGGGCCATGCCTACAAAAGACACTGACTACACAGTAGCCCATGATTACTGTGCAGTAGTGTCATGTGTTAGGAAGCGTGACGCGACGTTACTGTGCAGTAGTCACAAGCTACGCTCAGACAGCATCACAGAAGAGCTGTTTCTCGACATGACTGTGCAGTAACTCCAGTTATTTCACAGTCATTTAGTACTTGTTTATACAAGTGCTTAATGACTGTGCAGTCAGTATCTTGTGTAGACATGGCCTTGGTGTTAGGAACTTTTCCTGATGATCAGGGAAAGTTGTCAATTGTCACAGGCCCAATTGCTGTCCTTCCTACCTGTACACATCAGACACTTGTAAACACTTATATTGCTCCTGCACTCGTTGTCCAGCTCAGCTCTGCAGTCCAAAAGAGGCATTCCACACTTTGGCCTTTTTTTGTGTTTAAATGTGTTTTTCCTGCTACTATCTGCCACCAACTTGAGTTTTATCTTTGCAAAACTGGTATGTTACAGTGTATTAAGAGAGAAAATGTGTTCTTAGCTAAGTAACTGGCTCAGATGGACAAAACAAGATGACCCAGAGTCAAAGTTGCCACTTAATCTTTTCTTCAGCCTGTTTCGTTTATCTGCTCCAGGGATCTTAAATCAGTGAGTGCTCTTGGTCTCTGCTTGATCCTGGAACAACGGGGTTGAGTTATGGACAGTAACTTTATTTCTGTATTTTACATGTTTCTTTCAGCTTTAGTTATACACTTTGAGCCAGATTCTACTCTCAGTTATACCACTGTAAATTCATTTTATTCAGGTGTTGCTGAGATCAGAATCTGATCCACGGTGGTACTTTAAAAATTACTTTCTGCATTTAATTTCCTTTGGGTTTTGTTTAATGCGAGCTTGAAAAAATAATAATGATCCAGCATAGTGTATAATTCTGGGCACCTTGCTATTGGAAGGATGTTGGCAAATGGAGGTAATTCAAAGAAGAACAACAAAACTTGATTAAACCGGTGGAGGGTTTGTTTCACTAGGAAGATAAAAAAAAACTACATGTGTATAAACTTCACTATAAAATGACTAAGGAGAGGGTAGACATGAATGTGATACAAGTCTTTGAGGTCTGTTCTGTAAATATATTTTAGGAAAGGAATATTTGAGGGTGGTGCATCAGGGCTAAAGCTCCCATTCAGGAAAGCAACCCTGTTAGGTTGGGAATTTGAAATGAGAGTGACTGAAGCACATGCTTAAAATGACGTATGTGTCAATAAGATTTAGTGAATGGAGACCCTAATGATGAATAATTGGATATAATTCAGAAAAGGGAAGTTTGGGCTGAATGTTAGGAAAAGTTTGAAGTCCAGGAGTAAATATAGGTGGTAGGAACAGAGGCATAACTTAAAATTTTGGGGCATCTTTACACATGCTCCAGGCATGGGGCGGGGGGAGGGAGGGAGGTGCTTCAATTAGAACAGCTCTTGGGACCTGCTCTATTTAAAGCATGCACAGCGTCTCATGTATTCAGTGTTGCACGCTTCAAAATGGTGGCAAGGTTGCTTTAACTAAAGCTTGTTTGACAAACTTTAGTTAAAACCAGGGTTCAAATTACACTTGGACTTTTGTGGGGGTCTGCAAAAAAAATTAGGCTGCCCATCATGATGCCCTAATAAAATCGGAGGACCCTCCAGGTTATGATTTTCAAATCTTACAGGGGGGCGCTTGTCTTTTATGGGGGGCTCAGCCTCCCCAAGCTCCCCTGTAATTCAAACCCTGGTTAAAGTGTCCCTGCCACCATTTTGAAGTGTGGGGATGCTGAATACACGAGACACTGAGGCTGCTGGATCGTGCTAATTAGCATGCTCCATCAGACTCGGCTAATTACAGCGCATCGGAGCATGCGTCCTGCACGTTTACAGGCACCCTTGGTGCCCTGGGTGGTACAGAGGGGGTGGGGTGAGCAAATACTTACCTTCTTGTGCAGGGGCTGCTGCAGTTGTGGTGATGGTGTGAGATATTGCTGCCTCAGCACAAGCCCCCAGACATGGGCTGCTGCTATGACAGTGGCAGTGTAGGCTCCCTGATGACTACCATTCTGGTTTCCCTCTCTGAATCATCACCTGGGACTGGTGCTCTTCTCTCTCACCCCCAGCCCAAACTTACTCTGCTGTGCAGAAATGTCTGAAGTAGGCCTGGCCAAACAGTTTCAGATTCCAACCTTTTCTTTTGGTGAAGAAGGATCTCATCTTCAAGACTTTTAGCAGATAGTGATAAAAGCCTCAGTGCTTGGGATATTTGAAAAAAGGCTAGGAAATGTAGTAGCTTTCACAGCCAAAGGGCTGGACAGAACAAGCTAAATAGCATTTTTTTCACCCTGATATCAAATTTTCACAGGACAAATCCTTAAGTCCTTTGTCAGCTCTTACTTGAAGAAAACTCCCATATCATTAACAGGAATTCTGAGTGAATAGGTCTTGGTAAAAACAGAGGGCCTAATTCTGACACCTATACACTGGGTAGTCTTTTGTTGTGGACCTGATTATGCTATCTTAACTTAGTTGATGAGTAGTAAACTGCTGTGTGCTCAAGCAAAGAAGGGTCAGGCTGGTTGAAAGTCTCATTGATATCAGCCTGGTGTTGAGAGGGACCTGAGAATTTGACTCCATGATGCTATTTAATTCTTCTTGGCTCTGTCAGTGGAAGTGGGTGAAACACTTAGGTCTGGCCTATACACTATGTTGTACCAGTTTAATTAACAGACATCGTCAACCTGTTCCATTAATTCAATGCAGCTTTGTCTGTGAATCCTCTTAAAACTGACATAAGCCTATCTTTCATTAGTTTAACTTCCCCCTGTAAATTCACAAGGTAAACTACTGAAGTAACAATTTTAAGCTAATATAAATAGTGTTTGCACTAAGTAAGATAAACCAGGTGAATTAAACTGGTTATAATTGTGACAACCCCCCAGATCCTCCCTTTTCACTGACAATCATATCAGGCTGGTGAGTCCTATGGACCTGATCTAATATAAATGGAATTTTTACCATGCAAATCTTATTACCTAAAATGCCAATGAAACTAATGGGATTTTGGGTAGTAAAAATACTCTGGTTGTGACATGTAGTTTGGAATATAAATTCACCGAAAAAAATTAAGGAGCAGGGGTTGCTATTTTACACGTTCAATTGTGACTTAAGAAAGGGCCTGATCCTATGAAGTACTGAATGCTCTTCAAGTTACCCTTGATTTTGGTGGGAGTTGAGGAGTGGTTAGCACGAGGCAGGAGACACTCAGTGGCACACAGAACCTGGGCTTCAAAAGACACCAATAAGTTTCTCGTGTATTTTAAAATCTGTTGAGATGGAAAAAGAAACAATAAAAAGTACCCCAGATACTCTACTTCAAGGACAAACATCTAGAGGAATTTATATTTTTCCAAAGGGAACCATTTTTGCTGTGGAGGTCGGCAAAAAGCATCAAGAACACAGGACACATTTAGATATGTTTTGACAATTCCTAGATCAAAAATGGCTGAACCTATTTAGATATTTTTTTCAATATATATATTTTTAAAGTAGCTCCGGGCCGTCAACCTGTGTGGCATGTCTTGAGCTAAGGACGTTGAAGACAGATGCAAAGCAAGGTTACCAACAGAAATATTTTAACTGCATCACTACTGCAGATGTTGCTATAGTGCAGCACAAGGTACTGAGGGTCCAGTCCCCCTGTCCTCATACAACAAAATATTCATTGACTTTTTTGAGAGTTTGGCTTGTGAAACAACGGGCAGGGATTAAGCCTAAATCTTTTAATGCTCATGTATTTTAAAAACCTAGTGTATTAAGCCCTTTTGATGGCAATGATGATTATTTAGTTTTCTGTCACCTTGGAAGTCAAGGTATGCTAAATAATTCCTTTATTTTTATTTAATTTAATGGAACAAAAAAGACACTTTAGAAAAGTGGAGGAAAGAGGAGGAGGTCAGATAAAAACAACTGCAATCTGATGTTCGTTTTTGTGGAGTTGATGGTTATTATTCCCAAAGAAAATAATGTCCTTTTTTATTTGCTTTTAACATTTTGCCCTTGGCATCTGTTCCATCCATTGTGGACTAACCTAGACTGTGTTCTGACAATGGGTTAAAGCGAGCACTTATTGAAAAGCATTCTTTACTTAATTACTTTTCCTTCTTCTGGAAGCTATTTTATTTTTTTTTTATAATCACATGTTAATTGTGTATTAGCAGGCCTTTCTGATTAGTTGAAAACATAATGAAACCTTTGTAAACAATGGAGAGAAAGAGTGAGAGAGAAAGAGAGAGAGAGGGATAAAGGGGTAGAGAGGTGTGAAGTGGAGACAGTGCTGATGCCGAGGGAGTTTTTAAAGGCAGAAATAACATTAGTGCCTAGACGTCACACAAATTTGTACCTGGAAATTTGTTGTCTAATGATAACTTTCCTTGCCCAAATTCATCAACTAACAAACCTAACAAAAAAAGAGTGCAGGGTGATGCAAAGTGCTGTCAATCTCCAAAAGCAGGGTGTCGAAGACAGCAAGTTAGAATGTCAGGGGGGTGCTGGGCTGCAGCTGTCCAATATCAAGTCAGTGCTATTTGCAAAGCACATCATGAATAAGTATTCTGTTTATGTCCTTATCTCCATCTAAGGTAAAAATGCTATGCTCAAGTGTCTTGCTAATATTTCAGTAATACAAATTCGTCCAACTTTTATGTTGCATGCCTGTTCGATTTCAGCAGCTGAGTTCTTTCAGATGCGCTCGGATCTCCCAATGACGTTGTGGAAAATCTGGATGTGCAAGGAAGGCAGAATGAGGATTCAGCTCAGTAACAGGTTAGGGAAGACCAGGTACCATTATCTCATCTCAGCATTCAGAACCGGAAAGAAACAAAAATAAAAAATCAGTTCTTCTTAGGACCTGATCCTGTGAAATGCTGAGCTCATTCAGTTATGTTGACTTAAGTGAATCAGCAGAATCAGGCCTACTGACTGACTTCTCTCTCCCCCACCCTCTTTTTTCCCTTGGAAAGCTGCTGTGCAAACATATTTCGCATTGGTTATTAGTAAAAGGAACATCCTCCGTTTGCAGCTCACAGTTTTGAAGGGTTAGAACAGCCCCCTCCCTGTTGTTGCTTTAAAGAGCTGCACTGACAGGGATTTTGCAGCTCTCCGTGTGTTATTAGAAAACGTGTGGCTGGGACGGTTAAAATGGGAGTGCTACTGTATGCTAGAGCAATATTCACTGTAAGCTATCCAAGGAATTCCTGCCAAGGCAGTATATGAACAGCAGCCAAACAAAACACAGGCGCCTTTCCAGTGAAAACCAGCACACTTCTGCAAATAGAGGAAAAATTGACTTTCTGATTTGGAGTGTTTCTACAACTAAGAAGAATTACTACAGTGATTGTTCTAAAAATATTTTTAGGCAGCGCATTCTCAAAGGGATTGGGATGCTTAGCATTCCTTAATTATGCTTCTCGTAGGTGATCAATCTGGATTGTATAGAAATAAAATATGAAATTTGCAGGGGCTTTTTTTTTAGTCCATGTTGGCATTATTTTCTGCAGTCTTATAGTTGCATAAAACACTATATTTAAGGAGCAGAAATTGTATTTTTATCTTTGCACTTCAGGAAATATATTTGTGTATTAATCTTCTGCAGCTGCACTCGCATAGATCACATCTTAACTGCTTAATCTAGAGCAGCCCTGAGATCCTTGCCTCTGTAGCTAAGCCTTTTGTGTAGCTTGTAGCACTGTGACAGTATTTTTCCCTTAATAATTACACTTTTAATATTTCTGCTCATTCTTCTTCTTTTTTCACTCACTTTGGGATTTTCCCTTACAGGACTCAGAGTCCTATAGGAGTCACTTAACTATAAGACGTGACTCTAGGCATTCTGGCATTCAAAAAATTTCCATAATGATGAAAATTGACTGGGATTCCACATGTTTGTTTATTGCCAAAAATAAATAATGTATGTGTTCTTTTTAAAAAAAAAAACTGTTCTGGTAGTCTGAGCTACAGTTCCTACAAAGAAGCCTTAATAATAGAGCTTAAGAATACAGTCAGTAAACTATCCTGGGAGAGAGAAATAAGATAGATCTGCAAAGTGTCTCTCCCCACCCCTTTCTATAAAACAACCTGATACTGTATTAAGAAAAGAGCAAAATTGTTAAGGACTAATTTCAGCTATTGCATTCCCTGCAGTTCTCTTTGTGTGTTTACTGAAGACAGAAAAAGGACTTCCCAGAGATGGCCTAAATTAACCCTTAATATAACTACAGTTTATAACAGGGATGAATAGGATCCTATACTCTGACCCTATAAAGTGGGTCAAATCCTTTCATTTAAATCAATGGCCTTGGTACAAAAAAATCCCCTATGTGAAACAAGATCCTGATCCAAAATTTTCAGAGGTAAATGGAAAGTCTCTCATTGGCTTTGGTATCCTGAGATCAGACCACTCACTGCATTTTTTTTATCTCTGCATTTAACTCAATAAATTCAGTGCAATACTTTGTATTTGTAACAAACGTCAGCTTATCCAAACTCATAAAATAAACCTTCTCAATCAGACAGCTTGATCCAGTGCTCCTTACACAGGCAAAACTTCTTTGGGAGTGAATGGGCATAGTTTAGACTACAGAATCAGAACCCACGGGCTCAAAATCTGCATTTGAAAGAATAATGGGGAAGGTTACAGAGGTACTCATCCAATGCCTCAATTTTTCAGGCTCCTTCCTGCAGGGGTATTGCTATGTGCACAGCCCTGTTTATAGTGAGCAAATAAAGGTAAAAAAATGCTTTGTAAAAGTAATCATTTCACCCTTGAATATACAACCCACTCCGTTCAAATTAGAACATTTAATTTGTGTGACATATGCCATATCAAGTCACAGCTATAGTGTTCTGCATCTTTAAACGTTGACTCATAACAGTGAAACCAGGTGAGGTCTGGCCTCAGGTGCTGGCTTTTGCATGCATTACTGAACAATTTTCAAGGCATGCAGATTGGGTGGTTGTAGGAGCAAAGGAAAAAAACAACATGTTTAATACAACAATAGGAAGCTGATGGAGGCAAGCATTGTGCATTCTCCAGCAGATGGTCAATACAGTTCAGTCCTGATGCAGCCAGCCCTGATCTTCCTAATACTGGGTTTCTCTTAAGCATACAGCCCCAGTTATGCCAAACTGAGATGGAGATTGACAGCTGGGACCAGAAAACTCATTTCACTTGTAACTATAGTGGAATAGTGTGTCATTCATGGAGAGGGTCCCAGTGGAGGCAAAAACTGTGTGTGGAGGAATGGGCATTTGTGTACTCCAGTAGAGTGATGGATACTGGGATTATACCTCCCATTTCCTCCACCTACAGAACTAATTGCTATTTTACCCTGAAAAAATTACCCTTTTAAGAAAGGTTTGCACTAATCCTGTCCAGTGTAAATCCAAAGGCTTCATTTACCTGCTTCAGCTTCAAAACCAGATCCTTAGGAACCCAGATATACCTCCATTTAAGTCATTGGAGTATTTTACAGGAGAATTAGGCCTGGGAGCTGTGCTGAAGGTGTGTGGCTTTTGATTCCAATAAGGGCAATCTAATATAGGCAAAAAATATTGATATCTGTAAGGTTGGCAGCTGTGCCAGCCATGTCAATTTTTTAAGTAACAGAGGATGTGCAGCTGAGATCGTTAGTGTTTTTGTTGGTGACAGTGTTGTGAATATTGTTTGAATTGTACTATGACAGTATTATCATTATTCTTCTGCAAAAAAGTATGGTGAGTGTGTGTTCGTGTGTGTGCATGCATGTGTGTGCATGCATGTGGGTGGGGGTAGACAGAGGATTCTTTTTTTAATAGAACCTTTTTAGCATTTTGTACATATCAGCATCCTACAAGAGTGATTTGCTAATTACACTGGAAGATCCACTTTAAATTCAGGAATACTGAAACTTTGAAACTGTAACATTTTGACTAGCGAGAATGACCAGTCTTCTTTTCTGTTTTGCAGTGAGCTAGTTGAAGGAAGCTGGCATTGTCGCAGAGTGAAAGCTCTGCAGAAGTGCCGCAGGTTTTTCATATGGAAATGTGAAATAATGGGGTGATTAAATAGAGCTGTATATTAAAGTACATCTGACATTAGAATTAGCATAATGTGCTCTAGCCCTAGGCTGAGTACTTTATTTGCCATCTGCGTCGGACCAAAATCCCCTGGGGAAGCGCTAAAATATTCTGAATAAACTCAGCCCGAGTTCTTATTGAGAGTAAAATACCATTTGTGGCACGTCGTATTGATTCGTCTTAATTGCGGTGCAGAAAAGAACATTCAGTTGCTGATGACTTTTGTACTCTGTGACAAGTCGGCTGGAGTTATTCTAACACTGCAGTTGGTTAACCTGAACAGACTGTCGTGCTCAGAGAAGGAGAAAACGTTATCTTCAGCGGCATAAACTACAATATCATCTCCTGGCTTTACTTTTTCTTATCTTGTTGCAGCATCCTTTTTTGTGTGGATATATGTAAGAATACAGCAGTCATTCTGAGGGAATGAGGAGTCAGTCCAAGGAAATTCAAATTCTCACCTAGTTATTTCCCAGCTTCCCCCATCCTCCCCACTTACATATACATCCTCTTAAAAAAATCTAGAAATATCTGACCAGCTTTCATCTAAGGGAGTGAAAAATCAGTGGAACTTGTCCTTGAAGATCCATCTCCGGAACCATTAGTTCAAGAGATTTATTATGTATATTTTGTAAAAGCCACAGCTTCTCCTGTACTTAAGCCCACAGTCTTAGTCTGTTGTAATGGTTTGATTTTTGTCAACTCTTCACTCAAATAGGTTGCTGAATACCTTTGAAAAAGTGCTTATAACATGCATAAAAGATAAATATTTCATCTGAAGGAAAATACTTTGATGCTCCATGCAATTCTGTAACATTCATAAGGTCCAGTTTTTACCCTATAATTGCCTATCATTATACACAATTTACATATTCAAACATTCTCTACAAACCTTAGTCTAGCATGTTTTTATTACAAATTCAGATCAAGGGAATAACCTTTAACTTCAGAGACAAATGAGACAAATTTACAAGTGCATGTCTGCTGTTTTCTTGTGTTTTATAAATCCCTGCAGACCTGAACACTTTTGCTATAACGCCACTCAGAACAATATACATATATTACTACTTGTTTGTAGTGCTTCAGTAATGAGTCCCCTTTGTATTAGATAACCTATATAATTCAGCATCTAGGCCCTCCATAACGTCAATTATCTCCTCATAGCTAAATGTACATTCCATTAAAACAAGATTTACAGCCTTTATAATACTTCTTAGGATTGAACGTGGAGATTTTGTGGATTTAAAGAAGCAGAGACGGGAGTTAGCATTCGTTAAAGAAGTAATGAATTAAAACAAAAATGCTATTTCATTTACTAGCTATGAATAGACACCTAATACCCTCAAGAAATAGATGCAATAAAACAGGCAGAAGTAGCCAAGGAAAAAAATAACGTAAAATTTGTTTTTACCCTTTGGCTTTTTTTATTGTTCTCTAATTTACTCTTTATTTTTCCATTAAATGACATGGACAATTTCCTTTATGTCTCCCCCTTCAAGTTCCTGTTCAGATTACTGGCCTCACGGTTCCTGTCTGTAAGATCAGAAAATAGCACCTCAGAAAAGTCTGCTGGAAAAAAAGCACTTGCCAGTTTTCAAACAAATCTAGTGTATAGGAAACAGATTTAAAGGGAAGCTGCTGGCATTTTCCATATGTTGTAGAAAAGACTGACATTATTTCAAATGCATTTCAATGCCTTATGCAAAGAAAAGGCCTAAAAATGTCCTTGAAAAGTACAGTGGTTTTCAATGAATGCTATAAATGGGATACTATATATAAACCCACCAACTATAGGTAGTCCTATGGCTTTTTCATCTCACTAATGGGTACATTTTTTCCATCCACTATTAAGTCCCCATTTTTACTGATGATTTTTGCCTATTTTATAGGCCATATTTCTGAAGCATCCGTACACCTTCTGTTAACTGGCACATAAGGTTCATAGAACTGAGATGCTAAACGTGGAGTCAATTGAAACTGTTGTATCACAAAGGGCTAATTTAAAAGTTAACTCATTCACTATTGATCTTTTAATATTGATTTTCCTGTTCCCTCCTTAGCTTTCACACCTCTCCCTTTTTCTTTTTTATAAATTGCTTTGTATTTTAGAGTTTAACACCAATTAGAAAAATGTGTTCAGAGTTGACAAACATGCTTTCATCTTCTATTGTATATAGTGCATCTGGTTCAGAAGCTGGTATGGCGAGTTGCCCTTTTTTCCATGCATTTTTAATTTATTTCATGACATTAAAAAGGTAAGAGTGTTACTTAGACTTAGAGGTGCTGAAGCTCCTTTAAGCTGTCACAAGTTGGGTGCCCAAAATTTGAGGAGCCCCAAATCACTGGTCACTTTGAAATGCTTCAAAGAATCCTACTGCCATAATGAGATGGTTTAAATTAAGCTGGAATATGCACTGGGTTTGGGCACAAATTTGAAATTTGATTAGAGTACAATTAAAACAAGGAGTCATTGAATCAGCTTGGGCTCTTATAAATGTTCCCATCTGATAGAAGCAAATTATCTTGTGTGTATTCTGATGGTTAATTAAAGGCCATGTTGTCCTTATTGGTCGAATCTTTAGAGAGCTTTGAAAGTTTTCCATGCCAAAAGTTTCTTTAAAAAATATCAGAATCTTTTCCAATCATATTAGAATACTGATTATTAATAATGATCCTGGTAATTACAGTAATGTCTAAGGATCTGCGAAGGATGGGGCCCTATTGTGCCAGGCACTGTGCATGGAGTAGTGGATGGTCTCTACCCTGAGGTATTTACAGCTTTTCAAGCAAGACAGGCACAGAATGAGGGAGGTGTACCTAACCACCAGAGTGGACAACATGATGGCAGCATGCCATTTCCATGGTCATGTTCTTGGTTTGATTTATTTAGGGGGGAATAAGCAAAATAGGAAGGTAGGCAAAGGGACAGGGGATATTGAGGTGAGAAGAGAGGGCAGGTGAGGAATGTAGTTTAAGGGAAGCAATTATGAAGGCAAAGAAGAGAGAGAAATTTGCAGCCTATTTCTACTCACTCCTCTCTTTTTCCATCCATCCCTATTATGTCCCCTTCCTTTTGTCAAAATCTACTCCATCTTTTCAATTCCCATGCCTCATTCTTCCCTTTCTTTCCCAGAATTTTGCTCTCAGAATCCTTCCCCCATTCCTCTTCTCTGGCCTTCAGCAGGCACCTCAATGTGTTTAAATCCCTACCTGTCATGGAGTGAGGGCACTAATAAGTACTTTTCACCATATAGAGGAATAATATTTTCAAGCCCCACAAATATTGAGGCTTTCCTATCATACATATACTCCACCTCCTACTTCAAGTGCTCACAAGATCTGGGCTTGCTGGTCCAGAAGAATGTTAAACTTGATGCAGTCCAGGATGGACTTCAGCAAAGCAAGGGGGTTGGATAAGAGAAGGAATAGAGGAAGATGATATTTATCTGAGTGAGTGGAAGACTGGATGGTTCAGAGAAGTAGTCATTGCCAAACAACCAGATAATAAAAAACAACTTTTGTTTCCAGTCGGTGGCTGCTTTGTGGCATATATAAAATGAGATGGGTGTTTCAGTCCATTTTTCAACAGATACATACGTATAGGTATGAAGATGGCATTATTTATTAGTAACTAGAGATCTATATCCATTCAGAACAAGGCTGGCATTGATCAAAATTAAGCTCTGTTACTTGCCACCCATCTGATGATGAGCACGAAGCTCAGTTTCTCTGTGCCTCAGTTCCCCATTGCTGAAACAGAGATACTTCTGCTTCCCCACCTTACTCTGATATAGAGAGGAGAAAATTAATGCATGTGAGTTTCTTAAGCACTACAGTGATGGGCTATACAAGCAAGTAGATAATCTTTTTGTTTCTTTTTAGAGCTTAATTCATATCACAGGTTTTGAAACCATTCTGGGAGAAAGGTAATAAGGGCAAAATGGACCAACCCATCTTGCATATTTCTTTTGAATGCCACGTGGTTAATCAATAGAGATTCGCACTTCAGACCCATGAGAAGGATTTGGCCCTGGTGTAGATGACCTGTCAAATGCTGTACACCCATGGATCTTGTTCACTGTGAAACACTAAATCTTTCTTGTATTTAATGCCCTTCTCTTTAATGTCAGCTGGTCTTATGAGGAGACTTGTTAAACTAGTGCTCTCAATTATGGCATTTTAATTTAATAATAATTCAATTAAAGTTGTGTTTTTTATTGAGCATCTACGGTACCTTTATTGGTATTATTAGAGTAACCAACATAATAAGAAGGAGTAATTATTTAAATGCTCATTAAAAAAAACGTGGTGGGAGGGAGGGGTAACTTTGGTGGGAAAATTGTGGAAATCTGATACATGCCTGCTCTTGGGTGTTACAATAAAAGATGCCCTTTCTTTAAAGCTTGCAAGTTTCTACTTTTCCTGAACTTCTAACGCTGCAAAATTCCTTACATTTTTATTCTGGCTGTTGTAATTCTGTAAAGTGAACCAGAAACATTAGCTGGAATGTATTGCTAGAGGTAAAGAATGGCAGAAGTTGTGTGGCCCTAACTGAGTATACACTACAGTCCTATGTGGGGGTTATGGGTGGGTGATTAAAAGCAGGGAGCTTATTCTCTGTTACAGTTAATGGAATTATTCAGGCATGCTGAGCAGAGGATCCATAAAGCATAGAATATCACTATACCACTTCCCAAACAGATAATAGGGAATTTTGTACAGTTCTCATTACACTGTAATTGCTGTTTTATTTCATATAGTAACCTAAGATATTTAGGGGGAAATTTGTCCCCACTGCAAAGGGTGGGTCCGTATAGAAAAGGTGTGGGTTGACTGCAATTGGGAGGGGTTCAGACTCACAGAATTGCTACAAACAAGCCTTTAGGAGTTAGGTCAGGGGTCCATGATTATGGACATGTAGTGGAATAGCCAGGAATAGCCACAAAGCCAAGTTACTTTTGATTTGAGCTGGGTACTGGGCAGAAGCTGGTGGAATTTACCTACCCGTTCTTGCTTTGTCCCCAGTATAAAGCCAAAATTAATAGGGAGGGCTGAATTTAGCTGTGTTTTGTACCAGCTACTAAAACAGAAAAAAAGTTTATTATTGTTTTGACATTTAGAATGAAACATAATCAGTCAAATAGCAGTAGTGGGAGCAAATGTTAATATTTCTGGAAAAGACCACCTTTTGTTACAATATGCAGAAAAGACAGAAGTGTTCACTAAATTCACAGTTTATAATTACCTATGGAGGGAAAGGATATCTGATACCAGGGAGCTCTTTAATCTAGCAGACAGAGACATAACAAGATTCAGTGGCTGGAAGTTGAACTCAGCAAAGTTCACACTGGAAATAGGACACAATTTTTTAATAACGTGGATAATCAACCATTGGAACGGACTACAAGGGGCAAGGTGGATTCTCTGTCACTAAGAGTCTCTAAATGAAGATTGGGTATATATCTAAAAGATGCAAGTGAGTTAAGCCACAGGCTTTTGGACTAGATGCAAACCTTACTGGGTGAGATCTATAGCCTGTGTGGTACGTGGGCCAGACTGGATAGTGATGATGGTTTCTTTTGGCTTTAAAAATCCATTCATCCATGAATCTATCTATCTATCTATCCCGTGCACACCTGTCCCAGGTCTGTTATTTAGTCTAAATTTTACAGGTACTAGTCCAATATTTTGGGCTTTTGTTTCACATTTTAAATGAACACACAAATAAATACCCACCAATAAAACCGCCAACCTCAAGAAGCATTGAAGTCAAGCATTTTGCCTCTTTAAAACTGCTAGGGTTCATACAAACTAGTTTAAAAATCCTTTACTTGAAACCCATTCAGCAAAAACTCAGCATGTGCTTACCTTTAAGCACATGAATAATCCCATCACTATTCAATAAAGCACTTCAGTGCATGATTAAATTTCACCAGCTTCAGGGGGGATTATTCACACGCTTAAAGTTAAGCATGTGCTTATGTAATGAATACATGGCATAGCCACTATAGCTAGTTGTTATAAAGTGGTTAGTTAGACTTCTGCGTGGCAGGAAAGGGATTATGGTAGCTATATATCAAAAGTAGCCTTATAACAAAGAGTTTTATAGCACAGGTGCACAGCATTATTAAATATAAGGATCATTTTTGAGCAATACATGACTATTTCTGGGCAAGTTTAAAATATTTAGCAAGTTTTAGAATATAAAAATGTTCGGAGTGGATCTTCAAAGACTTTTTGACATTGTTCTGTTCTTAAAAGTGAGCATCTACACTGCTCAGGGCAACTTCTAGGCAAGATAACCATGAAGTGATAATATGGAAATGAACATTTTATTTTATTTTTTATTTTTTTAAAGGAGAGTCTAGGGAGAGTCTTTGAGGGTTATGAAAGCAAAAAAAAAAAAAAAAATGAAGCTGTCAGAGCCTTGGTAGCCAAGTAGCCTGCAGTCAATTTTGCCATTGTGTAGGGTCTCTTGAACAGGAGACTTTAGGGGCATAAAAGCTAAATAAAACAAAAAGAGAGGGAATACTGTTCCTGTTATGAGTGATAGCTTGTAAATTTTGTGTCAGTAATAAATACTAATTTGCTTTTAAAAAAGAAAACTAAAAGGGGGTGAGTTTTACTTTCTTTACTTTAAAAAAAGCTAAAAGGGAAAAGGGGTTTACTTTCCTTATTTGAAGATTGTGGATGGGAAGTTTTGGAGAATAAAACAAAACATCTGATTTTCATAGAACATGTAGTAGCAAGCATCTAGCCAGCTGCCATTTTGAGGCTAATTTTTTTAATCAGCCATTTCAGTTTTAGATTGGCCTTCATCCTTAGCCGGCTCAGGGATTCTTTTTCTTACATATGTGCCTTCTCTGAAGTAAACCTTTTTTTTAACCACAGCTGGTTTTTTTGTCAATCTTTGACCTAGGTGAACAGGTTTCTCGGACTACCCCTGCAAACATTTGCGCAAAAAAGGGGGAAATAACAAAAGACGTGCTGTGACTAAAAATGAAGAAATCAAACAGCTATGGGTAATAAATCGATTAATTAGAGTGGATAAAATGAAGGTGAAGGGTGCAAAGCACTCTCAAATTTAAAGATAGATGACCTTGTAAGATGCTGCACTTCATTTGCTATTAGATCACACTTCTGAAGGGGCTTTATTAAAGTCTAGTCTAGGGTGAGCTGAGGTAAAACATATTGTTAAAAAAAGCTTTTGACAGAATATGTTATATACTTTAGTCTGCTTCAGTGATTTCTGTCACTTTTTATACTGCACTTGTTACTGTGCAAGCAAAATTAAGGGTCTAGACATTTTCATCATATTTCTATAAGAAACAGAAATTTAAATATTTGAAATAATAATGAGAGCATTTACTATTGCTTCTGTTTCAGAGTTGACATAAAAAACCCGCAATAACTGCCTCAGTGCTAAGTAGATTTTAAGGGATACAGTACCTCCTCCATTCAGTATGTGTGTATGTCCCTTAATGTCATTAGTGGATAGACATTAAAATGAAAATATGGCTTTTCATTTTTTTGCCATAGCTGTAGTTAGAGATTAATCACAGAAGTTGAGCATACTAGTTAGTTGCCTCCCTTCACAACACAAAATACATGCCTATGCAATAAAAAGGAGTCAAACAAAAAGAGCCTGCTGCATTGCATTCAAGCTTTGCTTTTGGTCAGGGGCCTGATACTCTGCAACATCTACTTAGATCAGTTAAATCAGTGGGAGGGCTTCTGCACACAGTGTTATAAATATACAAATGGTGGTGATGATGGTAGGTAGGTAGATAGTTAGAGAGCCTCATCACCATATTGCCCATCTATTTGTCTGTCTAATCATTTCCCATCTTCCTTCTGTCTAAGGTTTCCTCAGTGGCAGCCACTTTTGTAAACAGCTATGTTAATCTGAAGTCAGGTAGAAGGCAGGGTACATTTGTACTTTGCAGACTAACCAAAGTATAGTATATATATATATATATATATATATATATATAAGCACAAGCTTGCATGGGCTGAAGCTCACTGCATCACATGCTGTAAGCAATTTCTATAAGCAACTAGAAAAGTGGAATTAAATCTGTAGTCAGCTCTCTTTTTGTGCTGTTTTAACTTCAGGTTTCTTGGTTCCTGTGAACTGTTTAGCCTTAAAAACACAGTTTTGATAGTACGGTTTATTTATGTATAAACTCTTTGTTTCCAAGTATAATGCTTGAGCAACAGGCTTCGGCAAACCTCAGTACCAACAACTAGAGGTAGGTTGTTCAGCTTCAGATCTGTACCCCAGCAGAGCGGGGATTTGGGTTTTTGTTCACTCCATTATACACATATGGCCCAGAAACGAGGTAGGGTTCTGGTTCTGAAATGTGTTTATGAATTTATCAAGGATAGATTTGCACAGAGCCACTAACAAGAAAAAAAAAAAGAAGCTAAGAAATAACGTATATTGTGTCCAGGGTTGGAATTCTTTAGCTAGCAAAATTATGACTGTAGTACAGACTTGTCCACACCTGTCTTTTTTGTAAAGCTGAATCAAGGTTAAAGGAATGCTTTCTACCTTTCTATAGTTGTTCAAATAGGCTACAAATGCAAATACAAAACCATGTTTTTGGCTCTGGTTACCACTTCTGCTTTGGAGGGCAGGCTCAGGCTCAGAGATTCTTGGGACTGAGTTCAAGCGCTGCCCGGCATTTGTTACTGATAATTGCAACTGTGCTGTCAGCTTTGATTACCGGATATTTCATTGGAGTGGCTTCTTGGTGTTTTGGCAAAGGGAATGTAAAAATGGTTTATTCAGGGGTATGTTTTCCAAGCTCCTGTTGACTTTAATGGGACTTGTGCAGCTAAATACCCACGTACTGTTTGAAAAATGTAAGGGACAGCATGACTGAAGCATGAATGAATTAAATACGGCAAAGATCTGGGGAGACTGCTGAGTGAAGTATATAAAAATATAAAATTAAAGAGTGAAATGATACTGAAGCTTATTTAGGTACCAGAAAAGAGATTTACCTACTGCACAACATTTTACTTTGATTTTACACATAGCTTTCAATCCTTTGAAACAAATACCTAGAAACAAATATATGAAAGGAGCACGATCCTGATATGCCAAGAAACGTTTCATATGATAATCAGAGTATATAAAGGTATACATAGAGAAAATACGTGTGTGTACATGTAATGTTTATCATACATGTTAAATGAATAAGCAGGTTGAATAAATGTGCTGTAGTGTTCAGTCAATTTTGTATTAGTCAGTAGGTTGCAATTAAGCCCCTTTCTGAAATGCCAAGGAGTAAATCTATTAACAAAATAAAGCGCATGCTAATGGTATTTAAACATTTTCCACTCTATTGTTTTTTGAGTGTTCTCTCTTTTTTTTCTCTTATAGGTAAAGATGAGCCTTCAAGCTATATTTGCACAACATGCAAGCAGCCTTTTAATAGCGCTTGGTTCTTGCTTCAGCATGCCCAGAACACACATGGATTCCGCATCTACCTGGAAACAAGCCCTTCAAACAGTTCCCTTACTCCACGCATCACCATCCCTCCTCCTCTGGGACCAGAGACTGTTGCACAGTCCCCGCTGATGAATTTCCTTGGAGACAACAACCCTTTTAATCTTTTAAGGATGACAGGACCCATCCTGCGTGATCATCCTGGCTTTGGTGAGGGTCGGCTCCCTAACACACCGCCACTGTTCAGCCCACCGCCTCGTCATCATCTGGATCCACATCGCCTTAGTGCCGAAGAAATGGGGTTAGTCGCCCAGCATCCCAGTGCCTTTGACAGAGTTATGCGTTTAAACCCCATGGCAATTGAATCCCCAGCGATGGATTTCTCCAGAAGGCTTCGAGAACTGGCAGGAAATAATTCCACTCCTCCTCCAGTCTCACCAAATCGCACCAACCCTATGCATCGCTTGTTGAACCCTTTCCAGCCAAGCCCTAAATCACCTTTTTTGAGTACCCCACCATTACCGCCAATGCCCCCGAGCAGCACTACGCCTCCCCAACCTCAGGCTAAGAGTAAGTCCTGTGAATTCTGTGGAAAAACATTCAAGTTCCAGAGTAATCTTATTGTACACCGACGTAGTCATACAGGAGAGAAGCCCTACAAATGTCAACTCTGTGACCATGCTTGTTCCCAAGCCAGCAAGCTAAAACGTCATATGAAAACACATATGCACAAAGCTGGTTCCATGACAGGCAGGTCAGATGATGGACTGTCCACCACGAGTTCTCCTGAGCCAGGCACAAGTGAGCTCACTGGAGAGGGGCTAAAATCCAATGAAACAGATTTCAGGAATGAGAGCGATCCCTCCCTGGGCCATGACAATGAAGAGGAAGAGGAGGAGGAGGAGGAGGAAGAGGAGCTTGAAAATGAGAGCAGGCCAGAGTCAAGTTTCAGCATGGACTCAGAACTGAGTCGTAACCGAGAGAATGGTTCCAAGTCGCTACCAGATGAAAAAACCCTTGTCCTTGGAAAAGTTATAGAGAATGTAAGTCTCGGTGCCATCCAGCAATACAATGACATGCTAGCTGAAAAGCAGAAAAGGGGTAGTAGCTTCATGAAAAGGTCTTCTGATCAGCGAGATCTGTGTCCCCGAGACCTCTGTCAGAGAGATACAGGCGATGAAGACTCAGTGGCAGGAGAACTTGACCGCACTGAGGAAGGGACAGTCAATGGAAGAAACTTTGGCCCAGGCGAGCCCTTCCCAGGCTTGTTCCCTCGCAAGCCAACACCTATTACAAGCCCCAGTTTAAACAATTCGTCTAAAAGAATAAAGGTAGAGAAAGATTTGGACTTACCACCAGCAACGATAATACCTTCTGAAAATGTTTACTCCCAGTGGCTGGTAGGGTATGCAGCATCAAGGCACTTCATGAAGGATCCGTTTCTAGGATTCACAGACTCCCGACAATCCCCCTTTGCAACTTCTTCTGAACATTCTTCAGAGAACGGAAGCCTGCGTTTCTCCACGCCGCCAGGTGACATGCTGGATGGGGGTCTCTCAGGGCGCAGTGGGACAGCAAGCGGAGGCAGCACTCCCCACATCAGTGGACCTGGTCCCGGTCGACCCAGTTCAAAGGAAGGGCGGCGGAGTGATACATGTGAGTACTGTGGCAAGGTCTTTAAGAACTGCAGCAATTTAACAGTGCATCGTCGGAGCCACACTGGAGAGCGGCCTTACAAATGCGAGCTCTGCAACTATGCATGTGCCCAGAGCAGTAAGCTGACGCGCCATATGAAAACGCATGGCCAGA
>NW_005842021.1:2645414-2661361 GCF_000455745.1 Alligator sinensis | reverse complement strand
GGAAAGAGGTCTACCGCTGCGACATTTGCCAGATGCCCTTCAGTGTTTACAGCACCCTGGAGAAACACATGAAAAAGTGGCACGGAGAACATTTGCTGACAAATGACGTCAAAATTGAGCAGGCAGAAAGAAGCTAAGGCCCCCATTAGGTTAAATCAGGGGTCTAGGTAACATTTAATTTGTACAGTTTAACTATTTGCCAACTGAGAAAAGCTGACCTAACTTGCCTCCATAAACATAACTTAGCATAACTAAGGTAGGTGCCAGACCGTGGCACTTAAATATAACCTGTGTCTACAAAGTTCTATTAAACCCGAGGGTTGATTAAGGCAGTAAAAATTGTGGAGCCTTTTAACTGTGCAATAATTTCTGTATTTATTGGGTTTTTGTAATTTTTTGGCATGTGCAGGTACTTTTTTTTATTCTTTCTGTTTAAATTTCTTTTAAAATTTTGTTGGGTATCCCTTTTTAATTTTACCCTGTAGTAGCCTGAGATTACTTGCATTGTAGGGGAGAAACGTATCTTTTTAAATTATAATTTTTGGGCCGCTGCTTTGTTGAAATTTAAGCTAAGCATGTGTAATTTCTTGTGAAGAAGCCAACGTTTTAACTGAGCTCTGTCTTTTTTTTTCCTTTCCTCTTCTTTTTAAACAACCTTGGAGATTAGGGAAAATAAAATTGTACAGCGAATAACAATCTTTAAAATTAGCACTTTCTTTTGGAATTGGATCTGATATGTAGCACTGACGATGTCGCTAAAGTTAGAGGCCTTTTCTATGTAGATTTCACCATTAAAGTTATGTCAACTTAAAAGACATGGATGCAGGGATTTTCTGAAGGCAGCTACATAAGAAAACCTATTATATTAATTGTGCATTATTAAGAGATAGTTTCCTCTGGTTGTTAAGGATAAACCACCATTTTGTCACTTGTTCTAGGATCAGTAATTAAGATATCTGAACGATCCACCCCCACAGGCTGTAATAATACTTTAAAGGTATCGTAATATTCTTTTCAAACCTTGGATGAAATAAATGCCATCCTTTTTGTTTACCACACATTCAAAAGTCTAATTGAGTTCAGGACATCTGTAAATATCTCTTACTTAGCCAAGTAGTCCATCGCTACTAGAACTGCTGTTGTTAAGGCAACGATCACAAGAGCGCAGTGGTACTTTCTCAGTCCAAGAAACTAGCATCTGTCAGATATTTGGATAGTAAATATAAAGTATTAGGAATATCTCCTATAATGTACAATAATATTATTGTAAGGAAGGAAGAGAAAAATATGTCAACTCTAGTCAGGCTTCCTGCATTGGCCTGATTCTGTTCCCCGTGAAGTCAGTGAGCATTTCCCCATTGATTCAGGCAGGAACAGGATGGAGCCCCACATATTATAGCGAAGAAAATGCAAAAACAAAAACCCGTACCTGCTCTTTTTTTCCAATTATTTTATGTTTTAGCCTATTAGGACTAATAATAACAAACAGTGGACAATTAAGGTTAGGTATTTGAATTATGTTGACCTGCACTTTAAAGTTTATGTTTGTGTTTAAGGGAAAATGGCTTCTCGACAAGAAATTACCTCAGAATCTTCTACTTGGCCCAAAGGTGGGTTAAACTGTAAGGAAACAGCTGAGATTAAGTGTCAGTGTTGCTAAGCATGGCATTCACAATACTGGCACTATAAAGAAAAATAAAATAAAAATAATTTATTGGACAGTTTTTCTACTGCCATTCAATTTGACGTGAGTGCCTTGAAAACTGATCTTCCTATTTGAGTCTCTTGAGACAAATGCAAAACATTTTTGTGAAATGAAAAGACTTTTAAAAAAAGTAAAAACAAGAAAAGTACATTCTTTAGAAAAAAAGAGCCACATTTACTTAAAAATTACTGGTTGAAGATAGTGGACATGAAAATGCCATAAGACCCAATCAAATGAAGATGTATACCCAGCACAACTTCGGACATCCATTAGCTGAATTATTCTCAGCCTTTTTTTTTTTTTCAGGACAACGCTGCTTAGGAAACGGAATGGAAATGATTTACTGCTGAATTAAAACTCAAATGACACAAATTACAAGTTGTTATCATTGAATGAGAAAAAACAATTCAGGAACAACGGCTAATTTTTTTTTAAAGTTAAATTTAGTGCACTCTGTCTTAAAATACGTTTACAGTATTGAATACATACAAGGGTAAAAAAATTGTGTGTATGTGTGTTTGAGCAATCTTTTTTTTTTTTTCAAAGTTTGCTTAATAGGTTATTAAAAATGCCATAATGGCCATGTGTATATTGTTTTCTTTTGGTGACGGGGTTTTAGTATATATTATATATATTAAAATTTCTTGATTACTGTAAAAGTGGACCAGTATTTGTAATAATGGAGAATGCCTGGGCATTTTACAAAACCAGAAAGAAAAAAAAAAACTTTTCTTTTTTCCTTGAAAATGTTGCAGTAAAATTTAAATGGTGGGTCTATAAATTTGTTCTTGTCACTGTAACTGTAAAGTCTTGAGTTTTAGTAAATTTTTTTCTGCCTTGGGTGTTGAATTTTTATTTCAAAAAATGTATAGAAACTTGTATTTGGGGATTAAAAGGTGATTGCTACACCATGTAGAAAAAGTATGTAGAAAAAAGTGCTTAATATTGTTATTGCTTTGCAGAAAAAAAATCACGTTTCTGACCTGTACCTATTTTTCTCTTTTTTTCCCCACCCCCCTTCTGGAATGGATATTGATATTGGTTGATTCATATGATGTAGGCACTTGCTGTATTTTTACTGAAGCTTGTAATTTTTTAACTGTACGCTTGTCCTTTTAAAGGGATTTAATGTACCTTTTTGTTAGTGAATTTGGAAATAAAAATAAAAACAAAACAAACAGGCTGCCATAATATATTTTTTTAATTTGGCAGGATAAAATATTGCAAAAATAAAAAAAAATTTGTATGTGAAGTCCTTATTGTACAGGAAGAAAAGGGGTTGTTAGACGACCTTTGAGTAAAAGAAACAAAACAAAAGAATTAAGTGCTTTTTAATTTTCTTTTTTTTCCCATTTTTTTTTGTTCACAAATAATTTTCGTTGTATATATATATATTTTTTGTCAGAAATAGCCTACAAAAAAGTGCTGTTCCCACAGGGCTCTAATAATTTTGATGTTGCCTGGACCCTTTGCCTCAAGGCTTTATCAGGTATGGTTGAACCAGGCTGGTTGGTTATTGCCTATTTATGTTAAATGAAATCCAGTTTCTTTAAAAATGTTAGAAATAACATTCCACAGATTTCCCCTTCGAGAGAGAGAGAGAGAATGAGAGGAGATTTCCCCTCATTGCAAATGATAAGATGTTTAGAGCATCTTATATCATATCACCACCTCCCACTCACTTCCCTCATGAGTCACTGCCCTCTAGAGTAAGGTGACTTTTCTCTTAAAAAGTGAGAGCAGTTGCATCCATTTTGACACAAGTAAAGAGATCTGCTGTTGTACAGTTTTAATTGGATTGAAATAAAATTGGTCCAGGCACAGCTTTCCTTTCCCCTGTCAGAACAGGACCTATTCCATGTACAGGTCTTGCCAGTCCATGTTATTATCTGCTTTGCTGCTGTTCTCTCTTAATTGTACATTCCATAAATTTCTGAATGTTTGAAGACTGGGATGAAATTCTGTACCTTTTGATTTTTCTCTTTTCAGTTCTCGCCGTCTCTCTCTTTTTGGTTGGAAGGGGAAGGACAAATAGCAGAAGTGATAGTCATAAAGTCATAGAAAATTTGGGCTGGAAAGGACCTCCATAGGTCATCTAGTCTAGTTTCCTGTGCAAGGCAGAATCACCTCTCTCTATCTTGTCCTCAACAAACATCCGTCTAACCTTTATGAAAAACTTCCAGTGATGGAGATTCCACAACCTCTGTACATAATCTGTTCCAGCATTTAACCACTCTCAGAGTTAAAATTCTCATCCTAATATTCAGCCTAAATCTCCCGTATTGCAAATTAAGACCACGATATCTTGTCCTGACTTCTCTGGACACAGAGAACTGCCATCCTCTTTATGACAATTATGACAGTCTATTGAAGGTTTTAAAGTGGCGAAGCAGAAGAAAACGGTTAACGTGGTTTCAGGAAACGATGGTAAGAAACACCATGCCAAATTGTTTCTTCACTTTTGTCTGTGCAATACTGCTGAAGCCATTAAGGTGGCATGTGCGTAGATGAAAGCAGAATTTGGTTCAGCTGTTTTGCAAACACCTCCTTGCTTGACTCTACCCTAAGATTTTTTGGCAAAGGTTTGAGCTCAGGTATTCTGGTGTAAATCAGTCAGAAGGGGTTCATGTGATTTCCTCCTGATTTACTCCAGTGTAATTGAGATTGGACTAAGGTCCCTGAAAGGCATATGCTACTTCTTAGTGAAAATTCTAGTCCCTTTTACATTTGTGTGAATCTAGAGCAATTTCATGGAATTCACTGAGTATTCACTGGGGTAATCAAGATCAATTTAACCCTCCGTTTTCAGACCACTTCCTTGAAAGATAGAGTTCACCTTTCATTTTAAAGCAAATTGCTTGGGAGCACCAATAGCCCTATTGTTTTTAATTAACCAGCAGTTAACACCAGCAATTGTCTAGTCACATGATATAAATCACTGACAAACTAACAGTAAGTCGCCCAAAAAGCACAAGGATTGTGTTACTACAGACTAATGATGATGGAATAACCCCCTTCTTTCTGCTCAGAAGAACATACTTTATTAGGCCATAAGCACAATGTAACATAGACATACAATTATGCTGCCATATTTATATTCCCAATTCAAAGAAATATTAAGTTGAAATTCCAATGTGTCAAATCTGGCTGTCATTGAAGCCAAAACTCGAACTGGTTTCCGTGGCAGAAAGACTGGGCCCGTCATCTCACCCAAGAAATGGGAATACTGCTATTACAGAAGAGGGTCAAAAATCAGCATTTCATCCCAGTCCTGAGTAAAAGACAGTCCAAGGTTTTGTTTATCACAGGCAAACTCATTTTTATGGTGCTCTTTGTATTTTAGAACTGCAAAGCAAAGTAACGTTGATTTAAGTTGTTTGCATTTGTACCGGCAAGGCAAAATATTTTTATTACCTTTTTCTATTACTTATTGTATGAGCTTTTTGTTGTTTACTTGGAGGTTTTGTCTTTTACTACAAGTTTGGAACTATTTATTATTGCTTGGTATTTGTGCTCTGTTTAAAAAACGAGCACTTTTTTTTTATTATGGATAAAATGTTGAGATGGCTGGAGGTCATTTCAATATGGCTTAGTGAAATATTTATTGTTCCTTTTATTCTCTGTACAAGATTTTTGGCCTCTTTTTTCCCTTATTGTCACAATGTTGAGTTCAGCATGTGTCTACCATTTCATTTGTACGCTCGTTCAAAACAACGTTTGTTCCAGTTTCAAGTTATAAAAATAAATTGGACATTTGACTTGATCTCCAAATCTTGTCTTTCCTGTTTATTTTTAAATTTGGGGGGACCGAAAGCCTGAAGGATCAATATGGTTTACAAGATTTATAGGCTATTCTCCTATTGATTCAGTTCAGCCTTGATTTGGAAAAGGCTTCCTATTTAAGATGGATTCATAAGCATTTGCTTACTGTTAAGCATGTGCTTAAATCCCAGTAAGGCCAAGGGACTTAAGTACATGCTTAAAATTAAGGATATGATTAAATGGCTTCTTAAATTTGAACCTTAGGTAGTGCAAACTGGAGCAATACTTTAAATATGCAAGATGCTTCATAACAAATAGCTTTAACATTATAAAGATGATTGTTTCTGGAGTTTTCTTCTGAAGACATTGAGCTGAACTCTACTCTCAGATCCCTGTCCAGCAAAGTACTTCAACACATGCTTAATTTTAAGCATGCTAGCAGTCACATGGGTTTAAGTTTACTTCAGTGCTTTGTTCAAAGATCACTCAGTTTTGCTCATGTAAATATGGAGGAACACTACTGAATTAGCTGAGAGTAGAACTTGGCCCAAAGAGTATGCTTTAACACTGATATTCTGCCACCCCAACATTTAACTGTTGATACACACCCTGTCTTCCTGCCAGATTCTTGGGAAAATGTGTGTGTGTGAATCTGAAAAGGAGAATGAGGCTCAAAGAGCACATCTACATGTTATTAATGTGCAGTACTTACTGCACATTTAGTTTAGTATTTGTTTAATGAAGTACTAATTAAATATGCAGTAACTATAGTTAATGCGCAGTAGCTCTGGCGCATGATTTTTTTTGTGATGCTTACTGTGCAGTAGCCTAATAACACTGTGCAGTAGTATATTAGCACAGTTTTTGACTGGCATGCTATTGCTTATTGTTATTAGGTTACTGCACAGTAAGCCCAATTTGGAGATACTATGAGGATGGTGAGATTTCAGCCACACAGAATCCACCATCCTGAGTTGGAGTAACTGAAAGAAAAAGATTTGGTGGGACTTTGGGGGCCAAATTTTAATTGTCCTTAGGCCCTGATTCTGAGAGCCATGTAAGCAGGCACAGTTTTAAACAAGTAAGTAATCTCATTAACTCTAACAAGACTACTCAGGTCCTAAGATAGACACAAGTTATTGGGCTCAATACAGGGGTGATGGATCATAATAAGTAGACTGTGCTTTACAAGAGTTCAGGCTAGAGGAGCTCATGAACACTTCTGGCCTTAAACTCTGTTAATTTCAAATTATGCATATGCTCAAGTGCTTTCCTGGTTCGGGGCAGTAGAATAAATTATTTTAATGGTGATATCATGTAAAACCAATGTAAATGAAATCAGAATTTGGCTCTTTGACAACTAAATTGGGTTAACATTATTCATGTTGCCTATAATTTCCAAAATGCCAAGTAAATCACATTTGAGAAGAACCCAACAATGGAAAAATTCATCCAAGGGACATTTTATTTAATTTTTGTAGTTTTTACATTTCTTATTTCAATATGTGTTTCCCTTCCCCAATATGGATTGATTCTGTTCCCAGCTGTTACATTTTTATACCACTATGTAACTTCACTGAGTTCAACGTAAGTATTCCTCATATCCACTGCTGTGAGTGCAAGATCAGAATTGGGCCCTTTTGTTAGAAGGTTAGCTGAAAGCCAATACAAAGGCAACACACACCAGCAAATCAAATACATTCAAAATCTAAATGAATATTTGTGGACTATTTGTTGCTGTATTTGCCAAGCATTTGGGCTGGATGCTGATGTTCATGGATACTGGTATCAATCAAGAAGAACCCTATTAAAGCCAAAGGAGTTGCACCTATTGATTTAAGTTATTGTGAAGTCCAAATGAAGCCCATATGATTCAAGGTCTAGTATGTGATTAAAAAAGTAGTTTGTAAACTTAGAATGATGACAAAACATTAAATCTAATTATTTTTTCCTAGAAGCTCTTTAAAAGATTTATCCCTTAGCGTTATGGTAATAAGGAACATATTATAAAGCAAATGTAATTTTTCAAGGGCCTGATTCTCACTTGCATTGTGTTTATCTAAGTATAGCTTCACTGAGTACAGTAGACTTACTCCCATTTTACATAAATGCAAATGAGATCAGACTCTGGTCCAGTGAGTTTCTGATGGAAAAGATAAATATATTTTGAGGCTACATTACAGAGTATTTTTAGAAACTGACCTTCAAATTCATAATTAGATTTGAGATCAGAATGTGGATTGCAAAGCTTACCTTTATCCAGTCAAGAAACAGAAACATATCACATGATCCATATGACCACTTAAAATAACTTGAAAATTGAATAGTCATATTGAAAGTGTCTGAATAAACCAATAACTAAGAGCAGAAATCATTCAGGAAATAATTCTGAATAATTAATATACTTGAGAAAACTCTGAGCTATTTTCAAGTTGTAAGAAAAAGGAGGAACACTTATCTAATAGTTGATTTGCTCTGAATTATTCTCCTAGCTCAGCTAAACACTGACCTTTAGTTACTCAATGACAACATGTATTCCATTTTCTGACAGATGACAGACTATTCTCTCCTGGAAGAAAACACATGTTAGTGATGGCAAAGATCTATTTGTTCATATTGTCCATCCACTGTCAATACAGGACTGTTCCCTGCAGTACATTTTCTAAAAATTACTTTATGCAAGATAGGATCAAACAAACACCACTTCATATATCTCTTAATTTAAAAAATATTTGTTTATTGGGAAAAAAGTGGACTGTATTGTGTTTCTCTTCCTTTCCCTATAGGTTTTATCATGATACTACCCTTTGTTCAAAACAACGACACTGCTTATGTGTTTATTTGGTTCACACCTTTGGGGTGAAGGCTAGTGCAGAAAAATGTAAGTCTGGTTCTACTTTCCAGTGCACTACTGAACAAGAAACAAGTATGCTACATAGAGATGCACCATCTTACCCATTTCCTTTTCTGCACACAGCTGAGACATGTCTAAATGTAGGTGTTTTTTGGATTTAGATGCTAAAATATCTTCAATGCAAGTAAAGACCATTTCAATATTTTCATGTGGAATTGGCAAGACACAGCACTGATTAAGGCAGAAATCACAGGTATCATCAGGACACATCAAAGCTAATGAAAATGAGGTGAAAAGCAATTATAGTGTAATGATACCTATATCTACCCATGCAGTGGCAAGCAATTAAAATAACTTCAAAAATATACACAGTGCTCTTAAAATTTTTTTAGAGTTTAAAATTGTTGTCTACTGGTGAAAATATGAACTGTGTTTTCTCCGTCTCTTTCTCTGTCTCCGTCTCTGTCTGTCTCTCTCCCATCACCCTGTGTGTACGTGTGTGTGTATACGTAGATGCATGCCAAATCAGATTCAGATTTTAGGTATACTTGTAAATATCTGGAAAACTTTAATTGAGTTTCTCCTTTATTTGCCACTGTGTAAATGAAACTCAAATGTAGTCAACTCCTGGGTCATCACTAGGGATCCTGGTTTTCTGTGTTTAAAAATAGGCAAATCTCTGATAAAAATTGCAAATTTTCTGATTCAGTGCCTGAGCCCTGGCTGCCACCCATGGGAGGCAGCAGTTGCTGTGGCAGAGTATTGTGCAGAGCGCGGCTCCCCCTCCTGCATGGGTGGCACAGGCAGAGTGGAGCCTGTGTGTGTGGGTGGGCAGATCACCGCCCTCCTACCTCCACAGCCCAGCAGGTGAGACCCAGGCTGGCAGGGCAGAGTGCAACTGGGCGGAGATCAATGCTGCCGCTATTGGCCACGTGCCACCATGGCAAAGTGCCCCTTGCCCACCTGGCAGCATTGGGGATGGTGGTGCAGATTTTTGCCTCCTGCTGCCACTGGGTAACCAGGGGACGCACTGCCATGGCAGCATGGGACTTGCAGTGGTGGCATTGAGCTTCCCCACGTAACCCTGCTCTGCCCTGGCGTGCCAGGTCTCGCCTGCTGGGCTGCGGAGGCTCTGTGGGGAGGGCAGCAGGGTGGTGAGCCCTGAGCCCACAACAGGCAGCCGGCACATACCCTGCACACAAATCTGGAGGGCACATGCCCCCCATGTTTCCCCTGGGGATGCATGCAGTGGTGGGGAGCCAGCCTCCCCTGCTGACCCCTGGATGAGCCCATGGCTCCATCCCACTCCCTGCCCAGGCCCCGGAGCCCCACTTTCCTGTCCTGGCCCTGGGCCCCAAATCCTATTTACCACCCAGGCTGGGCAGCAGCAGCAGCTCCATCCCCAACCCTGCCTAACTCCCTCTCTCCTTCATTATGGGGACCTCAGTAGTCTAGCCTGCCAGACTTGCCTACGAGGGCTGCTTTCCAGGCTGCCTGGTGGCCACGTGCATGTGCCCCCTGCCTGAATGCCCTCTTCCCACTCCTCCCAGCTCCTTGCAGCACCTTGCAGCTTGCAAGGGGAAACCCACTGTTTTCCATGTTTTTTTCCTTAAAATGAGAAAATCCAGGTTTTACTGTGTTTTTTCATGGCAAATGGAAAAGCCGAATCTCTGGTCATCACTGTGTTACCAATCTTCAACCAGTGTAGCTCCACTGAAATTCATATAGCCTGATTCCATAATGTTGAATCAAACTCCTGCTGTACCTGTTTTAAAACACTAAAGAAGCTTTAATTTGTACGGTGACTTCACTCTGATAATATTAGTACATTTTTGGAAACACCATGAAAATTCTTTAACAGGTGGTTTCTACTGAAAGATCAGTAGCTCTTGGAAGCAGAAGGTCACAGGCCCAGTAGATCTCTCTCTATTCCAAACCTTAGTTACAACCTGAGGACGATAGCAGCCACATGCAATTTTGCAACTGGGCTTTTCACTAGACTGCAGATATTAGAAATTGGGGTTTAGAGCAGTGGTTCTCAACCTTCTTTGTACCAGGACCCATTTGTAAACATCAATGGCTAGTCCCAATCCAGTGCCCCTCACCCCTGACCCTCTGCCTCCCCTAGACTTCACCCCCTCAGTGTGTGGGGAAGGGGGAGGGGGAGTGTGTGGGGTATAGGGGGCCCAAGCAACCCCTTGCAGGCTGGAAATCTGCCAGCCTGCAAAGGAAAAGCCACGGTTTCCCACAGTTTTCTCTTTTAAAGGAGAATCCATTTTTAAAGTTTGTTGATCCGTTTTTATAGTTTGTTTGGAACCCTTTCATATATTCTTGTGACCCGCTATTGGGTCGCAACCCACAGGTTGAGAAATGCTGGCTTAGAGAATACATCCCCTAAGCCCAAAATATTCCCTTTTTTAGGGCTTACCCATTCACTCTTACAACAGGTTGTGGAGAACATGCTATTTAATTGCTGGTTTTCGCTTGTTTTGTTTACTTCTGGATTCTGCACAAGTCACTAATCATCATCTGATCAGCATGTAAACTGAAATCAATACAAAAGTTCTACCCCAGAAAAAGAAAAGGAACTAGGGACTTCTAAACACCTCTGGTTTGAGACTCAGGCAGCTGCAAAAAAAAGCAATGCTGCTCTTCTGTTCTTTTCTTAAAGACAAAAGTCTATAAATAGATTTTTTCCCTAATGTGCTCATAATTAAAATACATAATTAAGCTACTGTAACCATTCCAATCTTTAGGCGAAAAATGAGGAGGTGTGTTTATATTTCTCTTTCTCTACTTTTTCCCCTATTGGTTATACGAAAAGTATATGTAATTACTTGCTTTTCTTACCTTTGCAGAATGCAGATGCTTACACTGCTGTGAGATGCAGAGGAACTATGAAAAATGAAAAGGGCTCAAAAGTCACGATGTGATGAGTCGTGCTTGTGAAAACCATTGAAGACCTTACCCATATCCAGTGCATCCAACTTCCCTGCCCCATGGGCTGGATGAGTGGCACAAGGTTGGTCCCTCGTGTTGACGTATCGGGACGATTCACGTATGCAATCCATTTTGCTGGCCTGATCCTGTGTAGCAGCTCTGGCTGCTTGTTGGCCTAGCTCAACTGCATGCTGGCCTTACCTAGTGCACAGGCCATGTTATCCAGCTTGCAGGGCTCCCCATGGATCCAATAATTTGAGAGTGGGGGAGCAGCAATTAACACAGTTAACTCTGCCACCATTCCCCTGCTACCAAGTTTCCATCAATAAAAACAAGGGGACACTTCTAGTGACACCAACAACCATATTGCCTGTGTAAGTATGCTAGGGTTTGGCCCATATAATCTAATCAGAAATCAGGCACTCTTCAGGAAATGCTTTGAAATTTTGCTAGTGATGCAACACAATGTGGTTTTATTGAGTAATGCATCATTTCTGCGAAATGATTTTCAGAGTGAAATGAAGCAATTACAGAGTTATAACAGCAGAAGGAGGATAATGCAAAGTAAAGGAAAAAAAACAGATTTTCAGTTGAGACTGGTAACTGAATAGACAGCTAACGAATCAAGTCTGTTATATTGTTAAAATTAAAAACTCCCAAGGTATACAGAAATCTAAGTCCTTTTTCAAACGGAACTTAAGCCTGAAATTCCATTGACTTTTAATGAAATCTGGAGTCTGAAGTCACTTTTGAAAATTACACTTGATGTCTTAAGTCAGTTTGGAAAATCTTCTCCTGTATATACTTTATTGTTAAACACAGTAAACTGCGTTACTTCTATAATAGATTATGGTTCGAGCCCCCAATACCCCCCTTAGACTCTGAACATCCCTGAACTTTGGGAAGTTGGGGACCAAAACATAATTCCTAGGTCTGTGGTTTGACCTCAGTTTTATTCCAAACAGCTATTGGCTTAACTCTACACAAGCTGAAGAACCCTGAATTCTCATCAGTGCACCCAGTAGACCAGATGAGTTGGTGGCCGAGCAGGGTATTTGACCTCCTAACCACTGGGGCGGGGAACGGGGGGGATAGCTTCAAGGAATTCTGGGTCCAATTCAACAGATCTTAGGTAGCCTCTTTAGAAAGGGACCCCCTCCAGTCATCTTGAAGGCCCTAAACTAGGTGTCTAGCCTGTGGCTGTGCTTTAATTCATTCTTTCTGAGCGGGGAGGAAGGATAGATGCCACTTTAGTCCCTTATGGATGCCACAACATGTATCCATTTTGAAGGGACATGGCTGCTTAGCTGCCTCTCTTACCACCTCCTGCCCAAACCCTCTTGAACCATAGTACAATGTTGCCAGTTCAGTATGACTTTTTCATGACAAAAAGAATTTGACAGACCTGGGTTCACTTTATCCTCTGTTTCTCGCTAACTAGTGGCCACATTAGCTCTGGTTTGTTCTTATTTTCTCCCTTCTGTGTCTTTCTGTGGAAAAGGCAATCTTGCCTATGATCTACTAACATAACATCTTCAACACTTCAATGATTAATAAGAAATGGGCAATCAGGAGTCTTCTGTGAAAAGTCCCCCCTGGTGATGCCCCCTCCCTTCCCTTGGGTGTACGCCTCCTTTTTAGCTACGAGACATTCCTGGATTCTTTTGGTGAGCCATGGGGGCTTTTGCGCTCTCTTGCCTCCTTTGATCTGTGTTGGGATTACCTGCCTTTGGCCTTGGAGGATAGTCTCCTTAAGGAACGACCACTCTTCTTGGACACCCAACTCCCCTCCCCACCGGGACCTCAGTGTCTCCCTAACTATTCTCCTTACCTCATTGAAATCTGCCCTCCTGAAGTCCAGGTCTGCTGCCTTGCTGCAGGCCTTTGCCACCTTGCGCTGGATGGTGAATTCCAGCAGGTGATGACTGCTGTTGCCCAGGTGGTCAAGCACCTACAGACCCCTCACCAGGTCGTTGCCCATGGCCAGGACCAGATCCAACAAGGCATCTCCCCTGGTGGGGCTGTGACCTCCTGGGCTAGATGGAGGTCCTGTATCTTGGCTAGGGACCTATGTGAGTGGTCAGACCTGGCTGACTGCTCTTCCCAGCAGATGTCTGGAAAGTTCAGGTCACCCATGATGACCATGTCCCTTGACTTAACTGCTTCTGTGAGCTGACTTAAGAACTCTTGGTCTAGCTCTTCCCCTTGTTTGGGTGGTTTGTAGTAGACCCCCACCATTAAGTCCCTTTCCTCTCGACCTCCTTGTATTCTAACCCAGAGCACTTCAGTGTGTACCTCCTCTGACCCAGTGCTACTCATTGAGGATTTGTAATTCTCCTTGACATAGAGCACCACACCCCCACCTCTCCTCCCTGTCCTATCCCTCCTGTACAGCCTATTACCCTTGATATTCAGTGCCCAGTCAAGCGTTGGGTCCCACCACGTTTTGGTGAGCCCCACTATGTCTGGGTTGGTGTTAGCTAGCAGGAGGGTAAGTTCCTCCTGCTTGTTCCCCATGCTACGAGCATTAGTGTAGAGGCATTTGAGGCCTCCTGAAGATGCATGCACTGTCCCCCTAATCCCAGTACTACCTCGGCCCCTGTTGCTTACCTGGGTATTTATTCTGCTTGTTGTTGGTCTAGGCCGGGCTGTTTTTGTGGGTGATGCTTGGTTTAGTGGTCCAAGGCTTCCTCTGCCCTCATCTTCCCCATCTCCCGACAAGCCTAGTTTAAAGCCCGCTGGAGGAGCTCAGCCAACCTATAAGAGAACACACAATTACCTTTGGGGGGAAAGGTGAAGCCCATCCCACCCGAGCATGTCTCTTGTCCTGATGTGTGGGTCATTGTCTAAGAAGCTGAAGCCCACCTCGAGACACCATTTCCTAAGCCGCAAGTTGACCTCTCTGATGCAGGTCTCGTGTCGTCTTCCACGTCAGCTCACTGGTAGGACAGAAGAGAATACCATCTGTGCCCCTATCTCCTTCAGCATGCCCCCCAGAGCGTGGTAGTCCGTCATCAGGTGATCAGTTCTTAGTTATGATAAAGCACTTAAGACCCAGGGGTTGGGCATTCTGTCTCTAAAATCCATAGAATCATAGAAAATTAGGGTGGGAAGGGACCTCAGGAAGTCATCTAGTCCAACCCCGTGTTCAAAACAGGACCATCCCCAACCAGATCATTGCAGCCATAAACAGTGGGAAACACACAGGGCACCTCCAGAAGTACTGAAGAGGATATGCTTGGCTGCATTTTATATAGGGCATTTTATCATCTAGTGTAGCTACATTGTAGCTGAAAATATTTATTAGCCTTTACTAAATTTAACACTACTTGGTGTATTCAGTAAAGTAGTTCCATTACTGCCAGGAATAAGCAATGTAAGAAGTTTTAGCTCCATTTTTCCGATAGAACCAGCTAATATTGCAAATAGGAGTGGCCAGCAGTGCAAAAATGAAAGCTGCCAACATAGGAAATCCCCTGGAGTAAAAAATCAACTACTTAAGGAGGAAACTGCATCTCCTGCAAACTGAGCACCCAGCAGATGAGCTAGCTCTTGGTCTCAATAAATATACTTCAGAAACTGGACAATGGCTACTCTCAGTTATTATTCATTGTATATCAAAAATATAATTGATCCTAATTCCTTCTTTAAAGGAATGAATGAAAAAGAAGAGAAACAACTTAAATATAGGGTTTTAAAGGAGGTTTATGGGTGCTCAGCACCCACTGAGCTTAATGGGATTTGAATACGTAACCAAGACCCAACCAAAAAATCAGTGAAGAATTGGATTTTGTGGTCCACTGCTGCTCCCCTGACCTGCTATTTTATTCTCTGCTAAAAGGTTTCTCTTGCAATAGCTAAAACAGATGTTTGCTGCATGACATAGATATGGTTCTGAAAGACATGACTGACATTAAAGAGAAATTTGTTTGCTTCTTTTATAGCTGACAGTCACTATTCAAGAATTCTTTGTTCATTTGTGTGAGAGATGACCCTTAAATCTAGTTGGGATCTGTAAATAGCTTTTTAAAAAAGTGCTGCTCACTAAGATTAGGACTGAGTCATGGAGGCTTTTGTTTTATCAGCCATATTTTCCATGATGTCATCCATTTTGACTATAGGATTAGTTTGAAGAACTGATGAGGTAGTCTTTCTCCACAAATTCATTTGTTTGACATTAGTTTCAGTCAGTACCAAAAGCTGAGGCCATCTCACTGTTCCTTGGGTATCCTTACACGAAAAGTGTTGGTAGGTTTAGTCCACTTTTTTTAGTGGACAGCTGTCAACATCACAGCTCTTGCTAATTAACAATTAATACCTTTGCTGGAAGACTCTGCCAAGGATAACATTTTCAATTAATACCTTTGTTGGTAGACAGGCCAAGGATGAAATGAGCAATGAGATTATACTCTCACTCCTATAGTTGATCCCTTGTGGGCAGTTATGGTTAGGATGCTTGTACTCATGCCACCTATTCTTGAGCTACTCCGATGTCTTAATTGAAGACTTTGATTTATGTGACTGTCTGTTTCCTATCCTTCACCAGTACTAAAGTACTCTTGGGCTTGGGCAATCACATACTCCCCATGAACCCAGGGCCAATTTCCTCTGACTGGTGTGGTAAGGTACTTAGAAAGGAGATGTCTTTTTAATGTGTGCTCTGAAAGAGAGGTAAATGGCAACAGC
>NW_005842021.1:2631301-2645383 GCF_000455745.1 Alligator sinensis | reverse complement strand
GTTCAGCAGACATCAGTAGAGACTTGTGGGCCAAATTCAGACCTGGCATAAGCAGATGTGACACAGCTTTCGAAAGAGTTGCACTTACATCAGACCTGAATTTATCCCTTAATTTAACTCACAGAAAAATGCAAATTAGCCTAATTAAACATACAGTTCAAGCAATCAAGATACCAGCTTTATACTATATTGATCTGTTTTAAATTATCAATGTAGGACAGTTAAAAGTAAAGGGGGCAATTAATGTCTTGTTCCTGAAAAGGTGTGAAAGGTACCTGTCAGGTTTCATTAAATATATTTATTCTTTCCTCTCAAATTATCTCACATTTTAACGGACCCTCCTTAGTCTTATGGGTTAATGGTGACAGAAGACAACAGTGGCATAACAGATTTCTTATACTAGCACAGCCAAATCACTGTCTGAAGATGAAGGTGCTTGGAGTTGGTATTATTTATTACTGAAGTATGGAAAGGTTACCTCTAGGAAAAGAAAGTTGGGGCTGCATTGTGTTTGACACTGTAACACCTACTGCCTATTTCCAGGACCTTACCATCTGAGTGGATTGAACTTTTATGGGATGGGAGATTGTTGTTATCTCCTTTTCACAAATGGGGCACAGAAGCACAGTGATTTGTCTAAGGTCACAGAGTCAGTAGAAGAACCAGGAATTTTACCTGGATAGCTTGAAACCAAGTTTTATGCCTTAACTGCATGTGCAGTCTTTCCTTGCTATATAATCTTGTAATGAAGAGTGACTTTTGAGAGAAAAACAATTCATCATTGTGGGCCTGAGCCAGAATCCACTATAGTCAGTAGAAGAGCTCTTATTGACTTCCATGAGCTCCGGAACAGGCCCTGGTAGCATAGAGGCACTAAGAGTTCATCCATCCCCACACACACCATTCATAGGCACTCTTTCATAATTCATATCAGTGCCAAATTTCTAGCTACAATGGGCTTTTCTAAATTTTTGTGAATTTTGCACTTCAGTGAGAGTATGTGCATCTCTACTGAATGCTTTCAGAAGTCATATAGCAGGTATCTGATGGTTCCAGTACAGTCATCAAGGAACTTGCTATTCACATATGAGTCATAAAGAGATGGCCAGTCTTGGCATCCACTAGGCTAAATGACAACCTACAGGGTTACTGTGATATTGGACCCAGGTGTACTGGTTTTTCTACTGGGGCTTGAATATAGATTGAAATGTCATATTACCCAAATGGTGCAGCACATTCTAGGTCAAAGATTGCCCATAATATACAGAGTTTATTTCATTGGCACCATTAGGTCATCTGATAATTGCTTCTGATTTTGTTCCAGGTTTGAAGAAGTGGCCCACATTCTGAGAAGCAAATTCTGCCCTTCCACCCAGAATAAGAGGGATCCCTCATAAAGGAGAAAGGACCATTCCACTGTACAGCTTCTGAGTAAGGAAGAGGGTTCAGTGCACTAGGAAACTGTGTCTTTTCATCCCAGGGACAGTATTTGTGTACTAGAAAACCTTGCTAAATCCAGTCTGGATTGTCTCTGAAACTGAATGTGAAGACAGTGCTCAATCTCTGGTTGGAGCCTGAAGGTGGCTGCCTGCCTCCTCAATAGCCTCACCATCAGGAACTTAGCATGTCCAAGTCCTCCACTGGCTCCCAGTCAGTTTCAGATGCCAGTTTAAATCCATGGTCCTAATCTTCAAAGCAGTTAATGGATCAAGCTTCAACTGTAGCAATGACTAAATGTTGGTTTATGGACCACAATGTCAGCTGGGAACAACACCAACAGCCCCATCTAACCAAGCACCTTGCCTCCCAAAACACCTCAATTTGCAAAACACCTTGCCTCCATAAACACCCCCTCAAGCCTGGAACCTTAGCAGAAGTTTTACCTCAAAAAGAAAAAGAGCCAGAGATACCGTGAAGTCCAATAAGGACAGCTCCTATATGTGCTCAGACATTAGAAAAACAGTTATACATGGTGCTATGGCCACTACCACCTGTGTGATATAGAACCTGGATACTTGGTGAAGCCCATTCTTCAGTGGATAGGGAGTGTTTGTGAACAAGTTCAGGTGAGACAGGTGTGGCAGGAAGAGTTGGCTCTACTTGGATCTTACTTGCATTGCTCACTCTCTTGGAAAGGGTGTGCAGGAAAGGGTGTGCATAGGAACTGAAAAGAACCTCACATGCATGACAGGAAGACCTCCAGACCATCACATACAGCATCCATGTTCTCTATATATTTTCCCATTTTCTTTGTTTATTATTTAATATTTTGGCTAGGATCACATTTTTATATCTGAAACTCCTCTGTACAGGGATTCTATCTAGCATCATCAGGGGAGCAAGCACAGTAATCTCATAGGTCTTTTTCATCTGTAACATTTATGATTCTATTCATTCTGCTCTCACCTCCTCATTTTTCCTTTATGCATTCCATTAACTTAACCTCCTACACACTCTCAGATGCACACACATGCACACACGGGGGGAGAGCAACACTATTTTAGTTTGTTTGCTGCCAGTGTAAACCAGGTCCCTGCGGAGGGAAAATCTCCCAAAGGATAGGGAACAGTACAGGTTCAGTTGCATTCACTTGCTGCAATCCCTTCTCTGCTAGAAAAGGTGAGTGTGCTAGTGCATCCTGGAAGTGGGAAGGGAGTCCTATAATCTACTCAGTCTCTGACAGAAACCTCCAAGGAGGGTGACACTGGAAATATTGCCTACATTGCCTAAAGGGCGAATATTCTCAGGGCTTCACAGGTGCCAGAAAAAGCAGTTCATTCATCTCTGCAGTAATTGCCATGAATTTAGCTATGGAATTATATTTGCATATGGGACATGATTGGTGTCCTGGCTGCTAATGCTTTCCTTCCAATGCTGGCAAATCTATACCATGGGAGAACTGTGAGAAGGGGGGATGGCAGCTTGTAATAGGGAGCCAGAGGGCTCCTATTACTTTAAGAGTGAGCTGCAGCAAACTGAGCTGGCCCGGGGCAAGCTGGCAGCTAATACACAGGCTAACTGCTTATAGCTACTCAGGTAGTGGCTGCCCTGGAGTGGGAGTAACCCTTCCAAGGAGATAGTCCCAGAGCAGTAAGCTGGAAACAGGGCAGGTCTATAGTCAGCTTAGAAGCCCAGAGCTGCAGTTAGCCGAGCCAAGCCCTAACAGGGAAAACAGACTGGTCATCAGGCACAGAAGACCTGTGAGTGTCTGCAAAGTCACATGACCAGATGGGACTGGATTTAGGAGGCACTTAAAGCCCAAGCCTGAGCCAAGTCAGACTGGCCCTGTGAGCCACAGGGGAAAGAACTCTGCAGCAAGTTGGTTGTGTTGGAGCTAATGCTGGAGATCCTGCTACACTTGGGAACTGTAAGCAAAGGGTTGAGGGCTTGCTAGGGAGCTGGTTACAGCCAGAGAGCTTATATTTTGGTTTGCAGTTTTAACAGCTGGTTTGGGTTGGGGCTATTAAGGATGGTACAGAGGTCCCAATGGTGCCTGAGGGGCATGTAACTACTCTGAGCGCTGCCAGGGCCAAGGTTCAAGGTGCTGACAGACAGCAGCTGGGGAGGGTTGAAGCCTAAGTCAGCTAAGGCCATTGCCTGAGAGGAGCAAGAACCGGGCCAGGGGTCTAAAGCCCAAGAGGGAAGAAATCATAGCCCAAGAGGGGTGAGAACCAGGGCCAGGGGCCTGAAGCCCAAGAAGGGTAGAATCAAAGCCCATGAGGACCAGACTTAGTCTGAAACCCGTAAGCCAAGTCCGGGGCAGTGGGCCTAGGCTAAGGGGCCACCTAGATCAGGAAGTTGAGAAGGCAGTGGCCCCAACAAGGGTGTAAAGGCCTGATGTGGCCTAGAAGTGTCTTAGGGGCAAAGTGCCCCACATAAGCGATAACCAGTAACACCTGTAAGGCTTGGGCATGGCTGTAGGGGAGGTCAGACTCCACAAAATTAGCACTTAAGGTGACTAATGCCCTGGCGTGCAGATGAGCCAGGAGAGCCCACCAAGCATTTGAAGGTGGGACGGAGATGAGCAGGGTTCAGGAAAGATCCAACGACAGCTAGTAGATCAGGACTCACTCTGGGAACCTGGGCAGCCTCCCTTTATCCCAATAACAATAACAGAAAGGCATGGAAAGTGAGAGAGCAAAAGAGGCGGGGTACCCAGAGCTGGAGCTGGAGCTGAGCAGGAGCCACACAGCCACCAGGCAGCATCATGGCTGCCCTTAGAGGCCTGGTTTTGTTACATCGCTTCTATGGGGCTCGTGAGCAGGCGGGCTTACCTGCTACTCTTTGTCACATTGGAATCACTGAGACCTCTGCCTCATCTTCTCTCCCTTTCACCTGCCACATCTTTGATGTTAGGCTATTTTTCAGGAGTATGGATGGTATCTTGGATGATGATCATCCTGACGAAGTTGGTCTTCCACAGGGCTCCACCACCCCTACACCCTGCTCCTTTCATCTCGGATGATGAGTCGTTTTTCTCTGCTGACACTGAGTGTTAGTCGCTGTTTCTCGGTCCCTCTCTGGCCCGGTTCCTCCAGGTAAATCCCTCCTTTGCCTGGGTAGTTTAGGGCCCTCCACAGTTCACTGCCTATGATATCCCTTCCTGCTCTCTCTCCTGAGAACTTAACAATCTTTCACTGGGTACTCTTCTTCCCAGTGTCCCTGTCTCCCCAGCCAATGGGTCCACCTGCAAGTACCCCACAGAGTTGCAGCTCTACCCTCCACTGCCTCCACATAGCATTCAGCAGAGCTGTACCTCTGTGCCAGTGGACTGGACTCTAGCAGATACAGGCCTGGTATAAGCTCTTTTCCCTCCCTGGAACATGGTGGAAACCTTGGAGGCAGACTGTGATTGCTCAGTCACTAGCAACTTTCCAACCTACTCCTGAGACAGGTTTGCATTGCCTTGGCTCACACATGATGCTTGTGCCAAGGCTAAAACTGACACCTTTGTTATCAGAATCAAGGTTTGTTTCCATTCATATGATGGTAACACCCAAAAGCATCAATTGGTATTTTGGACTCTTAGTGCTAAGCATTATACAAACCCACAGGAATGAGTATTCCTTGGCCCAATGCTAGCTTGCTTTGAGATAACGCACTAAACTAGGGTGTGGCCAGTGAGAAGAGGCAAGAAAGAAAATAAAATGCAAGTAAAATCAGTAGGCTGGGCAAGCAGTTTTTGTACTGAATGAGGGCCTCTGAAAATGCTAGCTCATTTCTGAAACGTAAAATCACCTATGTGTGCTCCCTATACAGATCCACTCCATCAATGGCTGCATGACTCCTTATAGGTATCAAAGCAAATGCTGGCTTGGACATGAGAAATGAAGGAGCAGAAGGTGTACTGGAATAACTCAGACCGTGTTCCACGCAGAAGGGGATGGTTGTAGAAGAGGCAGACCTCACTGACAGAGCAGTGAACTGGAGACAAAAGACGTTGAAAGGGAAGAGCTGATTTGTGAGAAACCTTGAAGCAGGAGAAGTTGCTGCAGTAAAAGGGGAGGGGATTAAAGAGGAGAGCGATGTGGTCAGAGTGACAGACAAGAAAGATGATCCTAGTGTATATTCCAGGTTACTCTGTATTTTGCCTTTACTGTGTTTTTGTAAAGTCATCAGAGCAAGTAACACTCAGCAGTGATCACAGCTGTATATTTTGCAAATAACCAATAAATTTGAACAGCCATATATCTATGAATCGTGCCCTTTCGGTGTTGGATTTGACTTCCTCCAAAAGTTGAGCTTCTTTGTCATCCGCGCTTGATTCGTAGTTTACATTTTTCAGAGAGTCAATGGCCTGTATAATACCTCTCAGGGTCTTGCCCAACACAGTTTAGGGTAGTTTTGGTTAGAGTCAATATTTTTAATTTAGGTCATAAAAGAGATGCAGGGTCATTGCAGCACTTCTTTGTAGATTCTGCAACCACAGATCCACACGTTTTCTGAGCCTGACATTTTCTACTCAGTAGTTTTTAATGTTATATGGATTTTTAAGAAATATAATTTATGCCAGTGCCATTTAATGATGCACCTTTAACCAAAGATAAAACACTACCCATGTTGCTTCTGATTCAGCCCTTTTGGCCTGGTTGCTGCAGATCATTTTAGCAAAGAAAAGGTTGTCTGCAGTATGAATCCCCCAACCAGTGAAACTACTTTGTCTTAATTACCTCAGGACGAGAGAGTGCCCCTGAAGCAATCATCTTTGTTTGTTAACACACCCTATCTGCTGCACTACTCTCCATAAATAAAACATGACCAAGATTACAATGTCATGTTCCTGTGGACTCCAGACCCTAGTAACTGCTCAAGTAGAATGCACAAAAACATCCCACAGCAACCTGGTGCATATCAGAGGGCATCAAGGAATGTTATTCATTCCTAAGCAACCACATGCATTCTGGTTTCTAATATTAAACACAATGTTTGCTCAAATGCTACCGGGAAGTATAGGAAATACATTTTGCTTCTCCTTTGTCTCTGGTAAACAACAGATCACAGGTCAGATCTTCAGCTGGTAGAAATCAGCAGAGTACCAAGATCTAGCCCACATTTTTACCCTTTGCAAATGATCTAATTGCAGTGCATGCCTATGGCATTAGCACTTACAAACAGGTGTGCATAAGCATGTTACAGGTAATGTCAAAAATGGGGAGAAAAACTGACAAGCACTTTTGATTTGCTATAAATGCATCCAGTCTGTGAGGGTTGTGCCAACACTGCTGTGTTCCCCAGACAGAAGGTTGGCACACGAGTGTCTAGTCTGGGAACAAATTTGCTCACATCATATGTATTAAAAACAAATAGATTGGCCTTTTAAAAAAAAAGAAATATGGGGGGTGGAGAGGTGGGGAATGAGAAAACCCCACTTGTGAAATATTTCACCCTGGCTCAGAGGCTTAAAAGAGAATTGGGCACATAGGGTCAGATCGTGCCACTCTTCTTCACACTGTGCAGGACCTTACATAGAGCTGATTAATGGCAGGCTGGATGGGAGAATCAGCCCCTGACTGAATAAGCTAGGGCTCAGTCATGCCTGGTAGGCACAGCCCAGAGTAAAGTGCAGGAAGAAGCTGCCCTGGGGTAGCTCAGAAATACCTCAACTTTCTGGTGTGTTAGAGGGAAACTTAACTTTGGTGCACTCCAAACAGGGGTGTTGCTTACTTCTTGCCTGTCCTGTTGGTTCTATTCTGTGGGAAGAGGGATGGGATGATGAGTTTGTACTTCTTCTCTGTTCATCTTTCCTTGGGGAGTCCATGGTACCCTGAGAGTATAAAACAGAAGCAATGCTGTGATCCTTTGTGCACAGGGATCTCAGTATTTCCTGGTGCTTATCTTGGTTGTGCAAGTTCCTTCTTCCTTCCTTGAGCTCTCCATTAAGCACTTACCTCATTATCATGCACAGGCTGACCCTTAAACAAGTCATCTCCAATTTCTCTCTCTCTCATTAAAAAAAAAAAAATCTCCCATAATGCAAGTGTTCCTGGAAGATGCCAGCTGTTCAGAAAAATGAAATTGCCTGTCCTTTGTCACAATGGAGGTTTTGCATGGACAGCATCACTATTACCTTCACATGACTCAACAAAGCACCTCAACCTCAACATGGAGGCACCATCTCTAGGAGTGAAAACACTGCGGTTTCCATATTCATTCAGGCTTTTAGGCTATCTCTACCCCAGTGTCCCTTCATTAAATGAGTTAGTTCTTGACAGTTCTGCTTAGAGAGCCAGCTAGCACCAAATATCCTAGTGATTTTTTGTGAGGCAGACATTCTCTGAAAACTGGGAGCAGCAACTTTCACAGAGGCCATCAAACGTGTCAGAAATGGAGCTGCTCTGTGATCTAACAGCCTGTTCCATAGCCTGTCAAAGGTACCTGTATTTCCATGCGCCTTGTCCTGCTGTATGCTTTGGGCAGCCCATACATTTCATTCAGCTATGAATTGAGAGGTGTTTTTGATGTCAAGAGCTCTTTTTTTGGTTAGTTGCACTAAACACAGACCTCTAACTCTCTACAGAATACTCTAGTCCTTTAATGATTTTTTGCCCTGTCAGTTACTCTCTTCTATTTTTTTCTCTGGCACTGCAATAAAATAATGCCTCCTTTTTGTGCTTTCTTCCTACTCCTGTACTTTCAAGTTCTGTTTTATTTGCTTAGTGGTGTTCTGAGAAGTTCAATATTGTTCTCCCTTGTCTCCTCTCTCATCTTTGTTTTTGTAGCCTTGTAGAAATTTACAAAAACCTGCCTTGTTTTTTCTGCTAAAATCTTTCTACATCTCCCTTCTTATCGTTAGTAGTTTCCTTGTTTCCTCTGAGATGCAACCTTGGATTTTATCTGGCATCTTCATTTCAACATCTTTTGGTAATTTTCAGCAATTATTTTTTACTATTTCTTCCTTGATGGCAATGATACTGACAGTGGTTTTTGGCTGAGGTTTCCTGACTTTTTGCTATTGTCATTGCCTTCATAGTATAAAAACATATTTTTGTATTAGCAATGTGGGACTGGAAGGGGCCACTTGGGTGTTATGCAACAAAATTTTGAACACCCTAGAATATGCCCCAGGTAAAAAGCAGGCGTGATAAAGGCATTGCCAATACCCTACTACTGCGATGGTGGAGAATTTAATTGGTCAGTACATGCTCAGAAGAGTTTAGGAAAAGGATTATGCAGCATTTAAAAGGTATCAGGGTAAAATGTGTTATATGGGGAGAATTCTGGAAAAAAAGGATTTCTAGAGAGCCTTCATTGTCATTGTTTCAGGCTTGTAGCCTCAACTCCAGAGGCTTGGGCTGACCAACACAACAGCCTATCTTAACTGGCCACCCTTGTTGCTGCTTTCAGAGGCTAGACAGGGAATACTTAAAACCACCACCAGTGCCCAAGACTGCCCACCCCCTGATACCTAAGTGGCTGGTTTTTAATACCTAATCTGCCACTTTCCCTGTTTAAGACCAGGAAGAGGAATAGGAAATCTCCCCAAAGAGTGTAGAGGAGGAACAACGTCGTACCCCTCTTCCTATAGAACAGGACTGACAGGACAGGATCATCGTTGTTATTACTGTTATTATTCGTATTATTGTTGACTTCACTCTGCTGACTCTATTTAGCTCTTGATCTCCTGGTTCTTGACTTGGATTGCTTCTGGACTCTGCTTTACTGCTGCGGAAGAGAAGCTTACACAGCCACATTGAGTGCCTATACACGAGCAGCGAGGCTGCTCCAATGCACCGTAATTACAGTGCATTCAGAGCAGGCTCAATTAATCAAGTCTGCTGGAGCATGGTAATTACCATGCTCCTGCAGAATCCAGCATCCTGTGTATCAGAGTCCCCGGGCTTAAAATAGTGGCAGGGTGCTCTTTATCTTAGATAAAGTGCCCTTGCCACCATTTTTAAGTGAGGGGATGCTGAAACACGAGATGCTCTGGGCGCTTTAATTAAACCTACCCCCCCATTCCTGGAGCACGTATATAAACACCTATCGTGATTTGGGACCCCCCCATATCCTTGCAGGGGTGGGAACCCTTTTTAGGACCCAGCATGGGCCTTCTAAACCTTGGGCTCAGGTGAGCTGGAGCTGTGCATGTTTCTTTGCCCCATAGAGAAGGTGTGTGGACAGTGGAAGGGGAGTGGCTAGGAACCACAGTGAATGGGTGGAGCTCAAAGCCTCTCCCTCACTCAGTACACTGGATCTCAGACAGGGAGTGATGCTAATTTGCTGACTGCATAAGCCAGCAGTAAATGAGTACTTTCCACTGCTGCCTACTCAGAGCCAGAGAGAAGCAGAGGGAATTGTGCCCCAGAGCAATGTCTCTGAGGCGCACTGCCTCCTGGGGCTATTCCTGGGATGATGTAACTTAGTCACCCACCTCTTGCTCAGGGCTGTGCCTAAAGGCACAATCTATCCCATAATTTGTTCGTTAAGGGATCTCACATTCATAATGCAGAAACTCTGAATTACTATATGAATAATAGGACCTCTGAGCTCCACTAATTAAAATCTTGTAATCTGGGAAGAAATGGGACCCTAAAGTCTCATTTTGCCCTAAGTAACAATTGGGCACTGTGGGTCTGATTCTGCATGTCCATTTTGCATAAATGCAGAGTGACTACAGTGGAGTCAGTAAAGTTACGTGGATTAGAAACTGGCTGTGGACATCTACAAAGCCAATTTTTATGCCAGTGCACAAAAAATGTCATTGTATAACTGAATGTGTGAGTTAGAACTTGGTGACCTCAGTGAATACACTTTAATTAAGTCCTTTTGTTGCTTTCCTTCCCAGGAATGTGAAGTTTTTGAAAACAGCCAAGCACACAAAATATAAATAATCCCTCATGATCACTGTGCATCTGCCAAAATTATGAGTGACACAGAACTATAAAAGCACAATAAACCATCTTGTGCCATTGGTTTTTTATGTAGATCTGCCCATTGTAGTCACTTGAGATTTCTGCTTATAAGCTGAGAGCATGTTGTGCCACAATCGATTTCAGGGCAGGGCTTCGTATCAGACCCTCAGCTGGCCTAAATCAGCACAGATCCACTGACTTGCAGGGACATGATCCTACAGCACAATATCTTGCCAAGAATAAGGGGTGGTTTTTCCACTTCATTTGGGTATCTGGCCCAAAGTTTTTGAGAAGCACACTCTGACCATAGGGGATGCAGTAGAGAATAATAGGAGATGGGCTATTGGTGGGACATGGCTGTGAAAAGCCTTGCAAGCAGACTGGAAGGTACAGTCTTTATGCAGAAAGGGAGGGGGGATGCAGTGAAGCCACGGTCAGAACAGCAAGAGGGAAGGCCTATTCTGACTGTTATATGTGGTTAGATTGAATGGAGGATAGGGGATAGACAGGAAGGCTAAAGAGGCAGCAGTCTAGGTGAGAGGGACTTCAGTGTGAGCCAGGCATTTGGCACAGAGGAAAGGGCAATTTTTAGAAATAACAAGATTTTGCGAGAGCCTGGATGTGAGAAGAGAAGGTTAGATAGGAGCCAAAGCTGTGAGCTTGAGTGAGAAACTGGAGCAGGAAGAGGCCTTTCGAGGAAAAATGGGAAGTTCAATTATTGCCATATTTACTTGAAGGAAGCGGCAGGAGACCCTACTGGAAACTTAGGAAGTGAGAGAAGCTTGGGCAGAGGACAAGCAGTCAGGGTGGGAGAGGTTTTCACTGCAGAGCCGGTAAGACAAAGGAGGTGGCCTCACAGGCAATTATTCTAGTTTCCCAGATGTGCAGAAAATTTTGCTCACTGAAAAAGAGGATTATAGAGATGCAGTCCTTTGAAAATAACTAAGTGAATGATCTCATTCCATTATTTTTAACTCCATATACCATTGATAATTAATTTGTCTGACACCATATTGATTTTCTGTCTCTTGTTTTATTGTCAGTGTTTTGTTTGTGAAATATAACTGGTGAGGTTCCCATTAACCCCTATTGCCCTGTCCAGACAACATCTAGACTTGTTTAGAAGAACTACATAAATAGGATGCTTTGACCTGATCTTCCTGGTAGCATATAGAGAAAGGTTGCACCTGTACTCATGAAAAAAAAATGCAAGGCAGATGGTTTTGCTGATAATGCTACAGCTATAGAAGAGTTGAGACTGAGTCCTGATTTGGGGGAACACGGTGGGAGTCATAATCAAACTATCCATGTTTTGTCCAGATCTAGTAAAATATTTTTTCTTTAGCTCCCCTGCTAACCAATTAGCATTTCTAAAGTAATAGTTATGTACAAGCAAGGTCAGGGTACTTTATACATCTTGACAGTGCTTCCCATCTGATAACATTAAAAACCTTGATATGCATATACTACAAATGTGATTCTGTGTTGCACCACTGTGGCATGAAATTGATGTCGTTGTCTTAATTGTATGCTGTTTTTGCTTCAAATCCAAGGAGAATTTGTATATTCACCACTTGAAAAAAAAAATATTCTAAGTTGGCAATACCACACTTCCTGCCTCAGCCATCAGGTTTATCACATCTCAGTCATTTTGGGGAATTTGCAAGAGAACAAAAAAGCAGAAAAACAAAAGCAAATAAATGTGTTCTTCTGCTCCCCTTCATGTGATATAGCTACTGGCCTCGCTTCTGTATTTCCCATTTAAAATGTTGGATTGTGTCTGTTCTTAATCTTAAACTATTAAAATACATCTGCTAGATGGGTTGATTCACTCAGAATTTCAAAACTATTAAAATACATCTGCTAGATGGGTTGTTTGACTCAGAATTTCCCCTCCAGCCATGACAAGCACTTTTTACAACCATTTTTCTTCCCAGCTGGCTCACTCTTCTACGACTCAGCCACCCTGACCCTCCAAACTGCTTAATCCACCTGCAATTTCCCTGATGAGTGTCCAAACCTGTCCTCCTTCCCATCTGGCAAGCTCTGTGATTACATCCTGGACAAGCACTTGGACACCACTCTCACCTGCCTAAACGGCCTATTTGCCCCCCTTTCCTCCCTCCCACATGCCACACACTGTCTCTGCTTTCTAAGGCTTAAGGTTTAAGATTTCATCCTCCTGGATTTTGCAAATGCAGCAAAGTACTTAAGCATGCTCCTAACTTTAAGTGCTCTGAGTAATCTCCTTAATTTCAATGTGACTCCTTCCAGTGTTTAAATAAAGCTTGCTCTTAAGTACCTTCCTGAATTGAAGCCTGAGCAAGTACTTAGCTCACATTTGCATTCTTCCAGTGTTTCACACTATTTCACTGATTTTCTACTCATGTCCACTTTAACAGAGAACAATTGTCTCAGATGATACAAACTGTCTCTCATTCCAAATAATCCCCTACCTCCTTCTATTGCATTTCCTATCTTTTCTGGTGGTGGCATAATTCCTTGTTTGAGGACCACTGAACTTATTCAAGAATAGAGATCAGAAATCATCCTGAACCAAAACTCATTCTCTGAATCCTCCACAGGGCACTTCAGAGGCAGATCTTATCTTTGCAGATTGGGGTGCACCAAAGGTTTTGCTGATGCGACACAGATAATATTCGGTGGATGCTGCATGCAGAAGATGTAATGGAGATGCTTTCTGGCATGTATGCAGGGCACACGCAGTGCCACTTTCAGTCTCAGGTGTGCTCATGAAATGGCACTGGATGCAGCACTAACAGCAGCAGTGTTATTTTTTCCAGCACAAGGAATGGTAATACTGTGCTCTGCTGAAATGTTTTTTTGCCTTAGCATCTACTGTTTGTTGTTGTGAGATATGATATAATGGGCTAGATGGGCCTGTGATTTGATGCAGCATGCCATCTCTTATTTTCTTATGAATTAGTGGGTAGGGCATGGCAGTACACTCCAGCATGGTCTGATACAGTGTGGACATGCCAGTAGGATCTATGACAACTTTATTCTTTTGACTCAGTGAGACTCTCTATAAGGGTAAAGCTCATCTGTGCAGGAGGAAAGGAAAGACATTCTTTTCTTGGACTTGGCTCTGGACTGTGGAATGAACTTGCCCAGCTGCTAGGGACTATCACTAACCTCACTGCCATCAACTCTTGGTGCGAGACACATTCCTTTGACTTCACCCTGTCTAACATAAATAGACACAAATTTGCCTAAAAAATACAAGCAAGAAACTTTACCAAAGCAAGACACTCTACTGCACATGCTTCTCCCCATGGGGAAGAAGATGAAGGAACAAGAATACATGACAGATGTCAGATAATGTGATAAATGCAATGTACAAACCCAGATGGTACCGAAACTAGGGAACCTTCCCTAATTCCTGTGAGAGACTTCAGTGGGTGGGTACACAAGTGCCATTTTTCTGGTCTTTCACAGAATGGTCATGGATCAATTACGTGGCTGGTATAGACATGTTTTCCACTGGACATCTCGTGGCATTCCTTGCTTTATTAAAATCATGTGTTGTGTTATTGCACGCTTTTTTCTATGTAAAATGTCCTAGTTTGACTGCTGATCCACTGGTTAATTTCCAGGAAATCTGTTTTGTAACAGTTGGCCTAAGTTCCTTGACTTTTGCTCATAGACTATTGGAGTTGAAATCCTGTCTGTAATCAAGTAATGGAGACAGGGCATGTTTTTAACTTAC
>NW_005842021.1:2617568-2631291 GCF_000455745.1 Alligator sinensis | reverse complement strand
TATCTATATATAGGGAGAGAAAATGTGACCTAAAGAAGAAATTTTTTCAGTTCTGCTGCCACACTCAGTGACTGGAAGGCTGTTGCTTGCATATCCTCTGTAACTGTGACTGCTTGCCTGTGGGAGACAATTTTGCGTGCGAGGATAATAATAATCAATTTCAAAGCTTCCTGAAGTATGGAGCTGTTTTTAGGGAAGAGCAGCAAATATAAATCAGTTGCATCTTGGAAGTGGAACTGGAAAGAGATTCCTTTTGAATATTAAACCCCAAACAAGCCCATACCTGTCATTTTGTCCTGTACTGCAGAATTGCACAAGGATATTGAGTAGAAAAACTCAAACAGTAAAGGAGCATTGGATTTTTTCCTTTAATAGCCACAATGAACACTGGGTCAGATCCCAAGTGATTATAAAATAATACAAGTCATTGAATTCAGTGGAGCTATGTTGAGTCTGCTGAGTTGCCAGCCCTACACACCGAGGCTCTCCCATTTGAGAGAGGGTGACCTGGACTGGACTTGGACTCCTGAAATCTCTGGTGCTCTTACAAACAAACCTATTCTGTGGCCTGACCTTCTTTCTAATTTCTGTTCCTCAAAAGGAGGTCCCTATGCCCACTGCCTCTCCAGCAGTAATGAAAACACTGCCTCAGGGGCCATTTTCAGAGGAACCTTCAACTGGATAGGCATGCAGGGGGTGTTACGAAGCTCTCAGTGCTTCATGGTATTAGGCTGCATTACATAAATGGTCACACATAGGTGAGAATTTGGCTCTAAGTGTAAAATGGATTCAAAGTATCAAAAGGCTAGTTTGTTGTAGATAATAAGAAATGGAAGGGTTAAACCATGGGTCAGTGTGAGCAAAAAGCAATGTGCTTTGTCCCTGTAGATAACAACAAATAACAAAATCTCACGGAAACCAAGGAAACTGTTAGAGAAATATGTTAAACATTTAAAAAAGAAGAAAGAAATGAAGTCAGCACAGCACTAACAGGTAACACATAAGGTGACAAGTAACATGTTTCTTCAGAACCCCAGACAATGCCCGTTCCCTTACAGCTGTTGTCATTTTTGTTTGAAGGACGTTAGTAGCATCACCCTTAGTGCACTCATGGGAAGAAAGGAGAAAAGACAATACCCAGAAGTTATACCTCCCTGAGCACAGAAATGTTAAGGAGTATAGGATAAGCTGAAGCAGGCAGTCTAAGGGAGAAATTATGTCCTTGGTGTTCAGTGTTGAACCATAAAAAGAGAATGAGCCAAAGCAATGTACTTTAAGGCTTTAAGTCATTCATTCACATGTAAGGTAGAGCTATACAGTGCAAGACGGTGCCATGGAGAGACACTCCAAACTAGCTCTACACACTTAATTCCTGAACAGGAGGCAGAATAGATGTGCTAGTGTGGTGTTTTGCTTAAGCTATTTAGCTCTAGGAAATAGCACACTTAAAGCTAGCTTAGGGTGTTTCGGCATGGTGCTACCTTTGCCTATACTGTTGTCCCCTATTCAGCCCTTCCTAAAAGTACATTTAAGTTCCTAGACATTACCCCATGCATAAGCATAACACCTATGTTGGGACATTATGTTTCAAAATATCCTTTCTGTCACATTTGAAAAAGCAAAATTAAACATGCATACCTTGACCTGCTTATGTTTTGAATATTCTGTTACACACCGTGAAAAATCTATCTTGTCAGATATACAGCTCGCCGACTTTTTTTTTTTTTAAATTAACTTTAGTTTGCTTAGAAACAAACATATTTTCCTCTGGGCCTGGAAGTGTTGTTCATTCATGCCTTAGAATTGTATGACGTTTTGTGTTTACCTTGCAGGCTGCTTGATGTTGGTGTAAGTGCAAATCTTTCCTGTAATGACAGGAAATTGTCTTGCATTTAGTTCTTGTAATGGTATGGTGGTTGTGACAGTCAATTCTGGTACACCGGTTGTTTGTCGTCCTGTGTTCTTTCCTCTTAATGATCATGTCTTAGGGTATAGATGCACATACGTTTGGGACCATTTAAAAAAGGCAGCAGCTGTTACATTATGTGTTGATAAGCCAGGAAAAATGAAAATTGAGCAAAACTGCTTCAACTTTAACTCTGGATGAAGCAGCGTTGAAGTTGGAGTGGGTTTGTTACATGTGTATCACTCCCAACATGTTCACACACAACAATCAGAATGTAACAGGGTCTCTCCTTTTGAAACATTCGCCTTTTAAAATGGCTTCAAACGTACATGTGTCCATACCCTCAGTGAACTTGCATTTCACCGTCCTTTGTGTTAATGTCCTGTGTTCACAGTAGGTATATATTTTTGATTTTTGTAAAATATATGCCCACTAACTACTACAACACGTGACCAAAAGTTTACCTGTTCAAGAAAGACTCCTTGTTTCCAAGTGCCTGATTTATTATGTGGAAATCCTCTAATCATGATTGTAGCTCTGAGATGTCAGATAGAATAAGTTTTGACCTTTCTATGGGTGTCTACAGACATTTAGGCAGCCTGTCTGTGAGGTGCTCTAACTCACAGCAGTTTACACGAAGTGCCATGAGTTAGAGAGCCACTGAACCCAACAGACCTTTGCCTGTTGGTACCCCCCGTGCTCTGGCCACAGCAGAGCCAAGATAGCGGCTTGGTGCTGCCCCTATCAAAAGGCTTGGGCAGGGGATGAGGGAGGGGAGCCTTCCCACCTTGTGGCTTCCTCCTCCAGCTACCCTGGCTGGGGTTTTGGGGGAACCAGGCTGGGCCCATGAGGTTGTGGTGGGGGGGGGGTGGTCCTTTCTTCCACTCATCCACCTGCCACTGGAGCCTCATGACAGCAGCAGTATGCAACTGCCCACTGGGTTTTGCTGTGGCCAGAATTGGGATGGGGGGCAGGGGTGGAGGAATGGAGTCCCCTTTCCTCATGGGTCTGGGCTGGCTCTCCCCAAGATCTCAGCAGGGGTATTTTCCTCCCCCTCACCCCTGCTTCACATCCCTTTCCCTTGCCGTCCCTCTCCTGCTGCACAGGGAGGAGACTCCTCTCTGTGTCAGCTCCGGGGAGCAAGGTTGGGCTGGGCTCACTGGCATGAGCAACAGCCCAGCCCCACAAATGTGCATGTGAAAAATTAATCCTTGCAAGGAATCTGAACAGAAGTTCCCTAAGGCACTCTACTCTAGAGCGCCTTCAGCTAATAGCTGATTTTCAAGGGTTAATTTTTCACGTGAATGGCCATTTTAAAAGCACTCTGCAGTTGTGAATATGTGTTATGTCACGGCTGTAGAGTGCTTTCAGGCCAGAATGCATGAAAAATGTAACTTGTGCCCTATATCTCTCTTTCTTTTTGTCTGCTACATCTTTCACTACTGCTGATTCTAGTGATTCTGATGTTACAGACACCAGTGCATCTGGACATAAGGGATGTTTATACATGTGCTCCGGGGCGGCCCTGGTAGAAGGGAGGAGCACTTAATTAGAGCAGTTCTGAAAGCCACTCTAATCAAAGCACCCGGACCATCTCGTGCTGCCATTTTTAAGCTCAGGGATGCTGATACATGAGATGCTGGAATCTGCTGGAGCGCAGTAATTATCATGCTCCAGCAGACTTGATTAACTGAAGTGCAATTACAGTGCATCAGAGCATCCTCACTGCTCACGTATAGGTGCCCCAGGTTATGGCCATCCATTTCACAGTTTTCTTTAACACATTCTTCATGTTTTGACCAGATTACTTTTCTCAAGTATATGAAGGTAAGTGCTATGTGCAGCATCGTATCCAAACTGCAACTCAAGAATTATTTTCTGTTTATATAAATCTCAGCTGACATTATAAACAAGCAAGGTCTATTGGAGGTTGGGCTTATTTGCTTATTTATTTATTTATTTATTTATTTTTGTATTTTGAAACACTGATTTAAAGTACTGGGGAGAAATGTTAAAAAATTGTGACTTTTCTCTCAATTGTTTGATCAGCTAGAAGGCTGGTCTTAATTTTAAGTGCTGTTGCAAATAAAATTCTGAATTTTGATGAAAAATGGGGAAAAGATTTTGTGAAATTGTGCAAGTGGTTTTTTTCCCCATTCTAGTTTCAGGCAGCTCTAGTTCTGATGCGTGATTGCTGAAATGTGCATGTGTAAAACATGTTTACTGCTGAAAAGGTAAAGTGTTTTTATGTAGGAAATATCCATTGCATTAACAAAAAATGGAAATTGTTGATTGGGTTTTCTTTTTTTCTTAGCGTCTCCTCCCAAATTGAAGAGAAAAGTTTCAGTGCTAATAAAGGTTAATAGTTTGTATTTTTTTGTATAATAAACTTTTCCAACCAGCTCTACGTTTTGAATTAAAGAAGTTGCAAAACTTTCATTATAAATGGAAAACCACTAAAAGGAAAAGGCTGATTTATGAGTAAAGATGTGCCCACATTTAAGAAAAGATGTTTCTGTTTAAAAACACACACATAACCCATAGCTTTATTAATAAAGCCACCAATACCCCCAGGATCATTGTCTCAAATTTTGTGTGAATTATAATATGGCAAGGGGAGAGGCACTGCTAGGTAGTACTGTGAAGCAAATGGTTGGCGTGTAGTTTTGTGGAGCAAGAATTTGAATTTCTGACAAGTCTACTTCAGGTCCTTAGGGAATATTGCACACAATGTAAAGAAACAAGATATTCACTTTAGTATTGTTATTGCATTTCTAATTGTGCATAGAAATAAAATGTACTTTGCTTGCCATCCTATTCCTCAAACTTCCCTCCCTTCACAGTAATATGCATTTGAACAGTGTAAAATGATGTTTTGGCAAATCCTGTTGAAGATAATTACATAGACCGTTTATTAAGGTCAAAGCAATTGGGACCCCAGCTTCTTCTTCCAAGTTCCTAGAGATTGTTATTTTTGTGATGGGGTCATCTGCATAACTGGAAAAATTAAGAGGCCCATCCATTGTACACTGGGCAACCAAGCATAATTTCCTTTTTCTATTTGTTTTTGATCAGAGTGGAGCTGGCGTCCATCCTGCAATAGAAAGACATTTAGATTTCCAAAAATTTGTAGTCCAGTTTACAGTATGCTGGGAAAAAGAAGGGAGGAGGGTTAATTTCCTATCAAGTCTACTAAATGGCAGGAAGGGAAAATTGTCAGCAAGTTGCAATTGTGAGTGTGTGAGCAGATGTGTGCGCGTATGTGTGTATTCATGTGCACATGGGCATAGGTGGAGGGAGAAAAAATTATTTTGTGGGGGGCTGAGGGTGTGCATGCCCCCCAGCAGGTAAGTTTGTGAGGGGAGGAGTGGGGGGAGGGGCGGGGGGGCAGATCAAGGCCCCAGTGGTGAGGGAGGGAGTGGGGCACAGGCCGGAGCAGGGGGTGGGGTGAGTGGAGCCCTGGCCAGGCTGGCTGGTGGGACAAGTGGAGGCCTGGGGGGCATGTGCCCCCTCATCTGTGCATAGCGCAGAGGTGGCTGCCACTGTGCACTGCACTATGAGCCCTGCAATGCTATGTGTGTCCCACTGCCAGGTTGGCAGGGGGGCGTGGGGTATCTGCAGCAGGGAGCAAAGTGCAGTATGCAGTGGCAACTGCCTCTGCCCCACACACAGATAAGGGGGCATGTACCTCCCGGGGCTCTGCTTGTCCCAACACCCAGTCCAGCTGGGTCCCCACTTGCCCCAGCCTCTGGTCCTGCCTGTGTCCCACTCCCTCCCTCACCACTGGGGCCCTGATCTGCACCCTCATGGCGGTGAGGAAGGGAGTAGGGCTGGGGCAGGGATGGGCCTTGCACAGCCAGGGTGGGGCATGGGATGGAGCCATGAACTGCTCATTTGTGGGGCACCCAGCACAAGGAGGGGGGGTGGCTCCTGCCCTGCGTACACCCCGGGAGGGCATGGTAGGGTGTGTGCCTCCAGATCTGCATGCAGGGTGAGGTCAGGCTGCCACTGTGGGCTGGGGCTGAAGCAGCGCTGGGCTCTTCCCAGCAGGGAGGTTGGGATGCGCTGTGCTTGGGGTGGGTGGCAGCGGCACTGGGAGAAGAGGTTGGGGGGATACGGTGAATTTTGGGGTGGCTGCAGCCCCCCCCCATAGCTCCTCTCCCAGCACTGACACTGCCTGCCCCAAGCACAGCCCAGCCCAGCCCAGCCCAGCCCAGCCCCCCTCCCGGGAAGAGCCTGGTGCAGCCCCAGCCCACAGTGACAGCTTGCCCTTGCCCGGTGCAGATCTAGAGGCACATGCCTCCCGGGGTGTGCATAGCAGCAGAAGCCACGCCCCCCAGGCAAGCCTCTTTTGGCTCCATCTCATGGCTCTGTGTAGCATCATCCCCACTCCCTCCTTCACTGCTGCTAGTGTGCCCCTCCCCATAGTAGGGCAGCCTTGTGGCCCTACCGTTGCCCTGCATTTGGGGGGGCTAAGCTCCATTAGCTCCCCCCTTCCACTGCCTATACACATGTGCCTCTTCTCCTCCAGCTTTGTGGTTGGAATTGGCAGGGCTAGGCTGCATAATAAATAATATTCTGAAGGTCTGCATTGATCATCACTATTCTTGGAAAGCCACTTTAGAAGGATTCAGTTTGTAAATATCTTGCATCACTCTTATGCTTATGGCTTTCCCTCAGGGAAACATTGTGGAAACCAAATGTGCCATGTCTCCACTGTAAACACTGTAGGAAAACTTCATTATGGGTTTCCCCAGTAAGGTAAATAGGATCATAAAAATTCCAGGTTGGAATATGAAATTATTGATATATTTTAAATGGTGCAAGGAACAAATGAGACTGAAAATAAATGATGAACATTAGACTATATGGATGTGGAATGGCTGGGCTAAGAGAGTTAGGACAAATTCACCCTTTGTCCACATAAATTAATGCTGTTATAAAACAGATGAATTTGGCCCACTCTATTTAACACAGGCTCTTGAAGTAACAGATTAGGAGTAATGGAATATTAGAAGTGATACACAGATGCAGAATGATTTAAATCATAATTTAAATCATGATCTCTTAATGCTTTCCATTAACTATATCATTGACATCTACACTAAAGAATTATTAGATAACAACACATTATAGACATAATTCATTCAGTCTTTGAGATGGGTGTAAATATATTGCATTTATAGAAACAAACAGATAAATACTGCTATCTAATGAGCAAGAAGAGCAACACTTAATTGGAATATATAATACTGTGAATACAAATGGAAAATATTGTGGGTTTTTAGCGTTACCACAAAGCTCCAATGGACAGAAATTCTCATAAATGCCTATCTGCTCCTAGAACATAGAATAACCAATGATCATTGGATAGGAGCTCTTACTAGCCAAACTATTCACACAATGTTTATGTAGTAGATAAACATTCTCCTTTGGGTATTACAGAAGAAAACGGGGTCCACGTGTCTTCATGAAGGTGATAAAGAACTTGGGTCAAGTCATCTCCCATTTACTTTGGGGGGAGAGAGGGAGGATTTTAATCCTTGACTACTCTGAGTCAGGACACAGAGAGACACTTACCCTTTTTTCACTGCTTGTGAAAGAGTTCATGTTTATGTGACCCTGGGTATGGGTCAGTTCATGTGACTCTGGGAATGAGTTTAAGAGTGAGTAGGCCCGGAAGAAATGTAAGATAGTCATAGTGGATGTGAGATGAGGACCATAGAGGAATCATTTGCATGGATACTGAAGTCGTTCAGGTTAATAAATCATAGAAATAACAATGTTTTACCTTATTAGCATTTCTACTAATTCATATAGGAAACCAGTGGGTTTATGAAGTGGCCTTCTAGGATTCCTGTGTTGTTGCTATCTTTGGAGTTGACTACTAGATGCACTGACTAGAACAGTGCTGTTCAACTTGCAGCCTTCAGGGTACATGAAGCCCACAAGGGGTTCATCTGCATCTCCTGGACTCCTGCCCAGCCACAGCTCCCCTCTGCTCCAGCGGTAATAGCAGCTGGGGTCTCTGGGCTCCTCCACCCTCCTCTGGCTGCTGTTTTCTGCCTCTACCCCCAGGGGTGGTACTCCTACCAGAGCTGAGGATTAGGCTGGGTAACACATGTGGGTATGCAGTGCAGTAGTGGGGAGGGGTGCCCTCATTCGCAGTTAAGGAGGGAATGGGAACACAGTGTGTTGGAGGGGTGCTTGCATGGCATGACCCAGGGCTTATGTTTGTGCAGCCAACGGGGCATGCAGCCCTTGCTGGTGCAACCTGCAAGACACACAGCCCCCGCCTACTTAGTAGTTGGACAGCCCTATATTAGAACATATTATTTTCAGAGTAGATAGGACTGTGCTGTGACAAGGCTATGGGTGGTGAGGCAAAAGCTGACAGAGTCAGGACAGAATTGTGGCCCAGGTGTTGAGCCAATAATTAAGCTAGAGTTCAGGAGCCAAAGAGGTGGTCAGAAGAAGCCAGGGCTAAGATGCCAGGGAACAGGTCAAGGTCAAGGAGACAGAATCAGGAAGCTATGGGAGGTCAAACCAGGGTCAGGAATCCAAAGACGGGGCCTATACATCAAAATAAGGTTAGCTATGGGTGCAGACAGAAGTTAAAATTTTTACCTGATCTGACCCCTGAATGTATTCTACAGCCATGACCTAACACATGTGCATGGCTTCAGGGATCTTTAAAAGGGCCCAGTCCCATCACAATCTGAGCCCTCATTACATGAGGGTTCAGATGAAGGTGCTCCGAAGTGGACAACCTTCATTAACTTGTGTCTGCACATGCCAGGAGCAGGGCTGGGTTAATGTAGCCCAGCCCTACTCCTGGCACTTTCAGAATGGGAGGGGGAAGGGAGCAGAGGGAGCTCATTTTGAGGGTCTCCTCACCAGTGCTGGAGGGTGAGGCGGGTGTATTGGAGTGCCCCCCCAAGATGGAGAGCTCCATTCCACCCATCCCACAACTCTAGCACAGGCTGGGAAACCCCAGAATGGGTGTCTCTCCCTGCACCCCCTCCCATCCTGAGACAGCATCTGGGCCTGCGGGGGTGGGATAGGGCAGGGTGGGGCTAGGGGAAGAGGATACAGAGACGCAGTCTCTCTCCCTGGATCATTTTTTCATTCCTAGTGTGCCTCTTGCAGCATCTCAACTGCTTTGATATGCCACAACAGGCACGTGCTCACTTGTCTGGATGCGTCTAGTGAGAGCAGTTCAGTGCACAGCTACTCCTGCCCTGCTCTCCAGGCTGCCCCAGGTGCCAGCTTGGGGCTGGCAGGGGGCACTGGGGACAGGCTTGGGCTCTGGGGGCCAGGGAGAGCTGTCCCACCTCTGGGGCAGCTGTTTCCCAGCCTGTGCCCCACCAGCAGTTCAGGGTGCAGGGCTGGGAAACAGCTGCTTGGGGAGGGGACAGTTGCCTAGCCCTGCACCCTGATGTTTTGATTGTGTTGCTCAGGCTGGGAAACAGCTGCCTGTGGGAGGGGACAATTCCCCCAGTCCTTGCTGCCTGGGCTGACCAGGAACAATTTGCTCCTAGTCAGCTGTCTAGACATGCACTACTGTACAGTAGCTATTACACAGTTAACTAGTAGTAGCCAACCATGCAGTAAAATAACCTCCTGCACAGTAAATGTTATGCATCTGTAGATGGTGACACTTTACTGTGCAGTAAATTAGTCTACTGTGCAGTAAAGCGTCTCATGTAGACATACCCACTATGGCTCATAGGGCACAAACAGAAGTGCTCCCCAGTCTAATTCATGGCACTTCACAGAAAGCAACATGATTAGCTCCCCCTGGTTGAAGATCTGGGAGGAGCTGGGCAGGGTTTGTTTGCCCCAAGTGGTACAATTTGCCCTTCACCAAAGTGCATGTTCAGTCACGTACGCTGAGGCACAAATCTCTGGCACAAATTTGTGTCGCTGCTATTTGAGTTGCTGTAAGCGCGTGTTCCTGCATGTGTGGATGCGCCCACTGGGGGCAAATTTGTTCCTGATAGCACACGTATAGACATGCTACCAGTGAAGGCTTACTGCACATTGTTTTACTGTGTGTTAAGCACATTAATATTACATATAGATGTGCTCAGTAAGAAATAAGCCAAAGCTCAGAAACCAGACACAGATACTAGAAGCACAGGAAAAGGATGCAAAAAGAGGGACCAGATTCCAGGTGCTAAAGTCAGAATGCATCCCAACCATTGGACCTACTGGTTTTAAGTATGTGTTCAGGGTGGGGTCAACTTCCTGTCAGCATTGTGATTGATTGTCTACCAGGTTGGGGCTTTTCTTGATCTGAAGTAGGAAGCATTTAGCAGATAATTAATTAAGGTTATAATTCATTATTGAAGTGCAGTTCTTAACAAGTAGATATGTCACAGGGGCATTAGGTTCTGTAATATTTTATGCTATTTACTCTAGTAATTAATTATTATTTTCTATTTTTGTGCTTTGGACTACATTATAAATATAGAAGCATAAGGGACCATCAAAAAAACAAAGATGCTGAGATGATGAAACTTGGTAAGATCCTTTATTTACTAAGTTGAATAAATATCTTGCTGACCTGTAAAGTGGAATCATTTAATTAGGAGCTGATACAAGTATTCAGTCAAAGTGGCACAACCGAATTCTGTAATTGCCACATAGAACATCTTCTGGGGTACGATACTGTATGATGGCACAGACACATGCTTCTGTAAGATTGCTGCAGTAGGATCTTTTCTGTCACCCACATTATCTGTGATTTGAGATGGGAATTTAAAAGAGTCTTTGCTACATTCCTGGAGTGCTGAATAACTCAGTTGACTTGGTTACAACAGTGTTAATTATTTTTTAGAAATGATTAACAATTTCATTTACTAAAATTAACCTTTTAACTAGCATTTATCTAGGAATAATATTATTGTGCGGGAAAATCTTGGACTCCAGCAGAAGTATCTTGTTATTGTCGCTGTTGTTGTAGCACCTTGAAGGCCTTGAAGGCCTCACCTGAGAGACAAACATATTCAAACACCCTCTGTCCTGGGCCAGAGAGACCCTGCCTGTGTAGCCCTACTGCACCTGCCTGTTACTGCAAGGTTCATGGTAGCTGCTGGTGGGCAGGGGCAAGAGGGACCCATTCTGCATCCAGCCAGCTACTGCCCCAGAGACTGAAGGGGAGAAATAAATAGCTCCACATCTCCATCCCCCGAGCAGCGCAGCCCGACAAGCAGGAGCTGCCTGACAGGGGCTGGAGCGAAGCGGCTGCTGCACTGCAGCCCCTTACCCGCCCACCCGCACGGCCCCGCTCACTGTGGTGCCCAGCTGCCCATGCACGCAGCCCTGGTGGCCTCAGTGCTGCGAGCCCGGAGCGCAGGGTCTGGCAGACACCAGCTCCCACTGCCTCGCCCTGCAGAGGTCATGCCAGGACCCCGCCTGCCAAGGTCCCCCCGATGCTGGCTTCCCACATGCTGCTGGGGACTGGAGGAGGCCGGCCAGGGGGGGGAGTCCGGCCAGGTTGCCACCAGCCAGCAGAAGCGGCGGTGGAGCCATGTGCTGCTCGGCACTGACCAGTGCAGGCAGGGGGAAAATGCTTTTCTCCAGGGCATCGTGCCTCCATGTTTCACTGCCCCCCCAATGCATCCCCAGTTCCTCCTGCCCAACATTGGCTCCAGGTCCTGGCCTGCTGCCCTCCTGCCTCTCCCCGGCCATCCTGGTACCTGGAGGTCCCTGCTCCCTGGGGAAGTGCCAGCAGACCCGAGCCTGGCTGTGGGAGAGGCTCCATGCATCAGGCTTCTTGGGCGACCAGGGGCAGGCGCCTGCTGGGCTGTGCCACCCTCAGGTGCCTCGGGCAGGCCCCCAGGGCTGGGCAGACTCTCCCCACAGGCCCGCCACAGGCACCAGGGGGGAGCAGCAGACCGGAGGCTTGCGGGTGGACTCGGAGGCAGCTCCATCCACTCCATGCGCTGCGCTCAAAGTTACCTTTTGGAGCCTGGGGGCAGGTGCCTGCCGGGCCCTGCTGTCCCCAGGCGCCTCGGGCAGTCCTGCTGGGCTGAGCAGACCCCACCCGGAGGCTCTGGGGGGAAGCAGCAGCAGGCCGGAGGTTTGCTTGGTGGACTCGGAGCCAGCTCCATCCACTCCACGTGCTGCGCTAGCAGTTACCCGTTGGAGCCTGGGGCAGGCCATTAGGAAGCTGCTGAGGGACTAGGAGAGGGACAAGGGGTGGGAACAAAAGTAAACAGTGTTTACTTTCTTTTCCTGTTGCAGCACCACGGGCCTCAGAAAATGCCTTGGCAGGCCGCATGGCGGCCCGCGGGCTGTATGTTGGACAAGCCTGGTATAGATCCATTCTGGGAGGTAGCTTCTGTGCTAAAGACTTGGCTGGCTGAATTAACAAGACATGGAATATGGGAGATGAAACAGAGGCACAGATGGGTTAAGAGACTTCTCCATAGCCAAACAGCAAGAATAATTCTATGTTCATAGGATGAACACCTAGCTTTGTTCAAGTCAATAGCAATATCCCATTCACTTTAGTAAAGCTGGGATTTTATTCTCTGGAAGCATTTATGTGAGATGCTAAGTGTGCAGTAGCCTAATAATACTTCACAGTAGTGTCACAGCAGAAACAGTGCTAATATGCTACTGGGCAGTATTATTATGCTACTGCTCAGTAGCATCACTATAAAGTTATGCGCCAGTGCTACTGTACAGTAACACCAGCTACATTGATTTAGTACATGGTTATACAAGTACTACACTTAATGTGCAGTAACTATGGCACATTAATGAATGTGTAGATGTGCCCTCTGTATTGCAAATGCTACACATAAACTTTCATATATAGTATTCTTAAATATTCATAGACTAGTCTACAGCAGAAATGTACTCTTTCTAATTAATGTAAATGTATATTTCTGTCACTACTATAAACCCTAAATTGGTTCCATTTTATATATTGAATGAGTTGCTTATCAAGAGGCGTCTTGGTGATTATCCAGTGTGTTACGTCTCAGCTCTGTGTTCTTGGGCAAACCTGGCACAGGATATAGTCTGTCTGACTCACGAAGAATTTCCCCCTCCCTCCCCTCCTCTACCTAAACGAAACTGATTAAGATGCAGTGAGAGACACACCTAAGACCCTCCAGATAAGGGTGACAAGAGTGAAACAACTGCCTTAGGTCTCATTTGCATCCGAGATGGAACCAGATGACCATTCATTTACATGAGAGATGGAGAACAGAAAGCCTGAAGCAGAGACTGCAGTGAATTCTGGGACCAGAGAAGCAGGGGAGCACTGCATGATGGGGAATCTGTGCTCCAAATGCTAATCAACCCATGTTCACACACACCCAGCTTAGCATTTATCAGACCAGTTCTAATCTGGATTTACAAAGGACTTTTTCCCCCCCCAGACACACACATACAGCTCTAAGTTTAATAGGCATCTCGGGCCGTACATTCCCCGGTCCCACTATGGGAGGCCTATTTAAACTTGATTGACTAAAACTCGGTTGCTGGGTTAGGGAATGCTGAGGCAAGAGACCGAGTCAGAGGGGGTATGGGCAACATTTGAACAATGGTAAAGGGGTTCATCACAGCGTCCAGCCCGTTGGAGCCCTAATCACAGGTGTTGCCATACTTTTCCTGAGACGACTGGTGGAAGTCCTCTCCACAAAATGAGCACCCCAAAAATTGTCTTAAGTCTGTTAGAAACTATAGTAAGATCTGGAAAAGTCATGCTAAGCTGAGGCTTGTGCACAACAAGTAAAAATCCAAAATCCTGATGCTGCAAGCTATCTATTGTTTCTGAAGAAACCATGAGATATCCCA
>NW_005842021.1:2614542-2617277 GCF_000455745.1 Alligator sinensis | reverse complement strand
GTTTTTCTTTTGCATGTCTATTACTACTAGTACTATTATATATTTCATATGCTTAGCAATAAATAACTTTTATAGTCAAACTGGTAGTAACTGGATATATTTTTCCTTCTCTGCTTCTCTTTCCTCCTGTGCTCTGCAGCAACGCTTCTTTTACCTAAGCTAAAGATCCCTGTGAAGCCCAAAAATACTGTGGGGTCTGCTCATCAAGAGGCCAAAGATTGGGACGTGCTGAGTTTGAAACACATAAGGGGATCAGCTTGTACAGGCTGATTGACCCAGTTTGACTCAGACGTGCCCTTATGAACTGAATGCTGGCCCATGAGGGTGTCAGCTGGACACCCAGCCGGATTCAGAGGGATTCTGTTCACCTGTGTGCTTGTGTCTGACTGCAGTGTATTGTTGCTCTGATGAACTGATTCTTGGCATATGAGGGTGTCAGCCTGTCCATGCTGATCAACCCGCCCGGGTCAGGCGTGTCACATTAATTTGTGTGTGTTTGTGTGTATGACTGATTTGGTGACTGGAGGAACCCAGCCCCATTGAACCTGAGTCCTGCAAGATAGCTCCACTGGGGGTGAGGACTTGCAGAAGGGAGAGATACAGCTCCATATAGAAACACAAGTAACACAAGCAGCACATTGACAGAATTACCAAGACCTTCGAAACCTATCCCTAATAAATGAGCACACCCCAAAGTAATGGGCAAATCTGGTAACAAGTGACATGCTTTATTTAGAGACTTAAGTGGGAATTAAGGGTACCTATACACAAGCCAGGAGGCTGCTCTGATACACTGTAATTACAATGCTTTTGAGCAGACTCAATTAATTGAGTCTGGTGCAGTACGGTAAATCTTGTGTATCAGTGTCCCTGTACTTCAAAATAGTGGTGGGGGTGCTTTATAGCTTATTTGACGAGCTTTAGATAAAATGCCCCCACCGCCATTTGAAGTGTGGGGACGCTGATACATGAGACGGTCCAGGTGCTTTAATTAGAGCAATTCTTGGAGCTACTCTAATTAAAGTGACCCCCTTCCCCCACCCCCCACCCCTGTTTCCCCCAGAGCAGATGTAAAAACGCCCTAAGAGAACTCCAAACTTTGCAAGAGGAACTGGGAATTTTATAATACGAGGCCCTTGCTTGTTCTTTTGTACTATTCTACAGAAACTAACTTAAACAAACCAACGGATTAAGACTATAATATCACCTATGTTGAGCTCTTGAAGTTGTTGAATATGGGGAGTGTTTTCAAAGCAGAGTAGGAGTGGTCATGGATGGATCTAGAATCCAGAAAAAGGGAGTGTGGGGGATGTGGCTAGTGCCACAGGGTTGGCTGCAGCCCCCCCAATCTGGCCCTTGTCAGCAGACAGTGCCATGGCAGCAGGGGCCAGGGACTTGACTGAGTCCTCAAAGCAAGTATGATTCCATTGCTCCCCCTGTTCCAGCTGCAGTTGTGCAGCATGCCAGGCTTGGCTGGTGAGAGTGGTAATGGTGGACATCCCCCCGCTCTCTTCCAACACTTGCCACTGCCATCCCCAGCTCAGTCTGGAAACCCCCATAGCTGCTCCCTGTAGCTGGAGCCCTTGTGATGGCAGAGGAAATCTGGGATAGAGGACAGAGATCAAGGACCCACATGCTGCTCCTGCATCCAAGCTTGGCAGTCCATGTAGCTGCTCCTGGCAGCCTCTGGTTGGAGCTGGGCATGAGCAGTTTGGGCTGTCTCCTGACTCTGGTTAGCCAGAAACAGTGGCAATGGTAGGCAGGTCCTCCCTTTCTTACCTGCCACCTGCGTGGTGCTCCCATGTATCCCCCACCAGCCTGGAGCTCCAGCCACACCTCAGGTGAGCTCCACTGCACCACTGCAACCCCCTTCGATCTACCCCTGGCAGTGGTTTTAATACAGAGCAACACACAAATATTCATTATCCAATTAAACTGTATAATGGAACATATCCTAATGTTGCTAATCTGCTATAACCAGGCAAACAACTGAAATTTTAAGAAAAGTGATTTAAATAAATTTGGAAATGTTATTCTTCTGGGGTTTTTGGTTTTTGTATTTTTTAAAGCAATGTCCCTTGGTCCATTGCAGTTCATAGATAATAATGCAAGGACTTCCAAATAACAATAGCAACTTGAATTATAGCTACACTAACAGAACCATGTTTTAACCACGTGGTCGATTTTGAGCTACATTTTTATATAAGTTGAAATCAGGGAGAGCTATCCTGATGAATGTGGACTGAATGTTCTGCCCTTAGAATCTGTGTATTCAAGCAGCCCCAAATTTCAAGCTTTGTCTTTAATGACTTGGGCACAAAAATAAGGAATTTGTTAATGAACTACACTAATGACATGAAATTGGGAGGCCTCAGAGGATTACAGAGGTAGATTACAATATTATAAAGAAAGAATTTTGATCCTGAACACTGGAACAGTAGAATGAATTGAAATGTAAGAGTTCAAAGTAAAACATCAGACCTTGATCCCCCCTCTACCTAACCCGGGGACTTTTTACATGATCCCTAAAATCCACAGACAAGGGAACCCTGGCAGACCTATCATATCCAACCATGGGACCCTAACTGAGGAAATATCAGGTTTCGTTGAATCAATTCTAAAACTGCTCGTCACTCACAGAGCAAGTTTTGTACAAGACACCACAGACTTTCTACGGAAACTTAAAAACATAGACCACCTTCCCAGCAACACACTCCTAGCCACCATGGACGTTA
>NW_005842021.1:2598780-2613581 GCF_000455745.1 Alligator sinensis | reverse complement strand
GGGGTGTAGGTTGTAGCCGTGTTGGTCTAAAAATCCTCAAACAACTGCAACCCATACTAGAAAGAGACCCTATTCTTAAAAAGATCTTCCCAGAGCCACCCATCCTAGCCTTCAAACAAGCACCGAACCTCGCCAACCTCATCACCAGAAGCAAACTTCCTCAAGCCCAGAACACACCAAAAGGATCCAGACCGTGCCATGACAAGAAATGCAAAACCTGCCAACACATCTCCACCACCTCCACTATTACTACACCTCACAACAGAGCCATCAGCATCCCAGGATCTTACAGCTGCACCTCCAGAAATGTAATATACCACATCCAATGCACCAAATGCCCTGAGGGAAGATATGTAGGAGAGACCAGACAACAACTGCGCACCAGAATGAACGCACACCGGAAATCTATCAAAGACAGAAATACCCAATTACCGGTGGGGGCACATTTCTCACAGGAGGGCCACTCTCTCTCCAATCTCTCAGTCCTGATCCTCAAGGGAAACTTACACAACACTTCCCAGAGACGAGCCTATGAGCTCCATTTCATCAACCTCCTGGATACTAGAGATCATGGACTAAATATAGACATTGGATTTTTGACACATTATAATCTGCCTGGCAACCGACTCCCCAGCCCAGCCCAGCCCAGCCCCTGGCTTCTTTACTTTTCATTCTATCCAGGAAGAGCACACACCAACTGCTAACACTTCCTTAGCCTGACGAAGGGTTTTTGAACCCGAAAGCTTGCTTAATAACTATTCTCCAACTATTTGGGTTGGTCTAATAAAAGATATCAAATTCACCCAAGGAACCTTGTCTGCCTAAGTAAAACATCATGCACTCATGCATGGACAAGAATTTCTGCTATGAGTTGGGGGACAGGATGGAGGTTCCTTGGCTAGAAATGACAAGAGTATAAAGACCTAGTAGAAAGACCTACATGTTTTAGTTGACTATGCCTATGACCCACTGATGCGATGGGACCATGAAAAAAGCAAATTTGATTCTAGGATATATTAGGCTAGGTATTTTCAGCAGAGTAAGGGGATCATTAATATCTTATACAGGTTATTCATCAGATCTCCTTTAGAATATTGTGTACAGTCTGGTCATGCATGTTCAGGAAAATTAATTAAAACTGGCACAGGTGCAGAAAAGGGCTCCTAAAAAGAGCAGGTGAATGGCGAATCTGTCTTACAAGAAGGTCAGAATAGCTTGTCTTGTGATAGCAGGAGATTGGGTTCAGTAACTCAGTCAGTGTCTTTTTCTATGTTCCTCTGCTTTCTACAGGCATATGTGAAGAGAGCAGAGGTTGAAAGGACTGTAAAAATAGTGGTAATTCTTTTGCCCTTGTGTAAACCTGCCTTTTTTGAGTCCAAGGACGCCAGCTATTTCCCACATGGTTCCTTACCGAATATTGTAAACAATCACTCTGTTAGTCTGATAAGAAACATCTATCTTTTCTGAAGCAGATTTCATGTTATTTCCATTGCCCCTCAGATCTTTACCCTATGAAGGGTTGGTGTCAGGAGAGACAGCCTCTGCTCCTTGGCCAGTGATTCGCATTTCACTATTAGACTAAACAAGCTGCTATTATGTATGCATTGTGTCCCTACCCTCCCACTGAAGAAGCTAAGAGCATTACCTTTAGTTTCATACACAATTTAATTACTGGTTACAGAGCCACACTTGCCCAGACAGTGCTTTGGACGAACCAAAATTTCATATCAACTCTCAAAAATCAACAATTATAATGCCTTTTGAAATTCTCCTGTCCTGTTTCCCAGACGTGAATCTTAATATATCCTTCAATTGCGCCTTGAACAGTTTTTTACATGAGAAAGTTAATATGTAATTTGCTAGAATGAAAAATTATACTTGGATACTTTACTCCGCGTGGTCACTTCTGAAGGACAGTCCATTGTCCCTCACAAAGGCTGTGTTTACTCGAGATGCTGACTGCACAATAGCTCATTACTATTGCCCAGTAGCATTTCATGGCAGGAAGCATTACTGGGCAGTCATTTAGTACTTGTTTATATAAGTACTAAATGACTATGCAGTAACAACTGAGTCTTGTGTAGATACAGCCAAAGGCTATTTTAGTATACTCTTTAAATCTACACTGGGAGTAAGTGGGCACATCTACATGAAATGCTGACTGCTCAGTAGGCTGATACTACTGCACAGTAGCACTGCGTGGCAAAAAATGTCCAGAGATGCTACTGTGCAGTAGTATTAGGCTACTGCATAGTAGTGTCACTTAAAAGGAGTTCACTGGCCCTACAGTTACTGTGCGCTTGTGCATTTAGTACTTGATTATACAAGTACTTGTTTTTATTGTGCATTTAGTACTTGATTATTCAAGTGTCGATGTGGCCTCTGTGACTTCGGAACTTTCATTATTTTACATCTTCTGTTTCAGAACTTCATCTACTGTCATATTTTGTGTGTTAAAGCATCTTCCTGGTTCTTTGAATTGAATAAAAGCTTTTCTTCTTTCACCAAAGTGTAAAGCCCACATGTCAAGCATTTTGAACAGTAGTTGTTGCTGTCCTATTTTAATAGAGGCCATCTAAGCAAAACAGTGATCTCTCATCATAAAAAGCATTTGAATGCTGTTTGCTTCTGAAACACTCCCATTCATGCCATGGGGAATCTAGTGATCACTCTTTAGTATCCTTTTTTCCATTTTCTTTACTAATATATAACACTGGACCACTTAGAAAAATCCACCTGGGTTGATTTCAGCTGCCTCTCTCTTTCTTGATTTCTGAAGAGGTCTTTTGTCTTCCCTGGAGAAAATTATAAGAATCCCTCAAATCAGAGATTGCTTATCAGAAAAGTCTTTCCTACCAAAAAGAGGTACAAATCCAGAAGAATATGAAAGAAATGGCTCAGTCTACTGCAGACACCGATATGATAATACTATGGCAGTAGTACTTTGGAAAGACTTGAGAAAATGTGTGAGTTACTAAAAGAAACATGATATACTGTGAAATCCAGATCATAGATCACAGGGGTCAATTTTCTTTTGAGGTTTTCTATTAAGAGGAATGATCAGACACCCGTAAGCCCAATCCGATCTAGCCCACTTCAGTGTGCTAAGGCTGACTTCAGAACTTCCTGCTACGTGTGGTAGCCCCAGCTTTTGGTTTTACACAAAAAACAATGAACTGTTATAGTGTTATTAAAGTGATAATAAGAAGGTGTTTTTCCAATCCTAAGAGATAAATGGCATTTAGCTATTTTCACATTTTAACACAGTTCTAGTGACAGTTACTGAATTTTTGAAAAGCTGGCTCTCTTAGCAGCACTCTGATATTTGTGAAATGCCAGCTCTCTATGAATATAGGGATTTGGCAAAGAATGAGAGAACTATTCATTTAAATCAAAAGTACACAAATGACAAATAGGGAAGCCATTTATCTGATGTGTTTGGCATAGTCAAGGGGTGAAGCGGGGGGAGAATGACAACCAACTATCATTTCAAGTAATGGCTTCTGGATGATAGGGTACAGTGGCAGGGCAGTTATAATGTCTTACTATGACTCCAGAGGCAAGAGTTTGAGGCTTGCTCAGGAGGGATGTTGAAGGGTGCCTCTAATCCAGCCAACTTTAAGTGGGTACCTGCATTACTGATCCTGCCTTTGTCACTGCCTTTGGGGAAGGGCATAAAAACAGCTGTTGCCAGAGTGGCAGCTGATGGTGCCAATGTAATTGGCATGGCAGGAACCAGCTCTGTGCCAGGCACTATGCAGCTTTCCTGGGCATGGAGCTGTGCTCCTACACCTCTGGGTATCTGGTAAACTGGGGAGTCAAAGGCAGCCAAATGTAATGCTGGCCTCATCACTTCTGTTTGTGCTTCAGTTGCTCAAGCAGACCTCTGACTTTGTTTTTGAACTCCAGAGGATGCCAAGAGTGGTTCTGAATCCCCAAAAGACACTCCATTTAGTCATTATCACTCACATAGGGTTTGCCTATGCTGAAGCCAGATGCATTGTTGCAGCACAGGTAGACATAGTTTACTTAAGCTAGCTTCACCAATAGACATGAAGATGTGGTGGTGCAGACCTTCAGGGTGGGCTAAGGAAACAGAGAACTCATAGTACTAGGTGTGTTTCTATAGCTTACTCTGAAACCCATGCTGCTGTACTGTTATTGTTGTTGGTACCTGAGATAGCTAGGTGGGCACCTCAGCTAAAGTACAGTGTCCAGGTTTAGGCACTGCATTATAGGATAGATGTACAGAAACAGGAGAGAGTTAGAGTCAAGGGACAAAGATGGTGAAGGCATTGAAACACTATCAAACTTATTTTCTTATGTCATTGGAGATCAACATGCTTGGTAAGCATCTTTCTGGAATAATTTAGGAATACTGAATCTTGCAGCCATGCGGGGGGCCAGCGTAGCAGATCTTTGAGGTGCTTTCCAACTTTCTGATTCTATGAATTGTCTTGACTAACCTGTTTGACTGTTCAAGATACACAAATTGCATAGTAACCTCATGTGTATGGTGGCAATTAAATTATTACATTAGCTCATCACAGCAAATCACTTAACTGGCATTACTATGGCAAGATGGAAAATTTACCAACCTGGAAAATCATGAGCCAGATAAACTCTTGGTGTAACATTCAAAGAGCTTATGACCAAAATGCCCTTGGTCCACCCTTTATAAATAAGACTATACTTAATGTGCTGGGGAGAAGAGATGAATCAAAGACTTGCTTTAAAAAAAGCCTCTCATTCTTTACGTTTGCCCCTTCCTCAGGGCAAGCAGCTGTTGAAGTTGAGAAAATAATCCCTTGGTTTTTTTTCCAATAAAGGGCCTACCTACAACTTCAGTGGTATGATCGCCAGGAGAGCATATCTTCTGTACTAGGTCACAGGAGTTCAGTTCAGAGTTGTACAGTAGAAAGAGCATGCCTGCAGTCTCTTGAAGACATCAGACTTCTGTAAGTCAGCCATCCACTTGGCCCTGAAGGGAAATCTGCAAGGTACTTAAAGTTATAACATCCCTCTCAAAAGTCTGAGGCAGGAATCAAGTCTAAAATATACAGCCACCATCTGAAATGCCTTTTAATGTAAGATATGATTCATATTTGAAAACCATGTTTGACTGAATTTCCATTACTACCCTTACAAATTTTTAAAAATAAAAGATAAACAGAATTGTTGACACGCCAATAATTTTTACTGATGAATTGCACTGTCCGAGAGCTGCAGCTCCTTAATTTAACCGCAGAAAAATATGTACTTTATGCCCAGGTACACTCATTAACTTGACAAACACTTTCCCTTGACAACACTCTAACAGAAAGCTGTGCCTCAAGTTCCTGCCTATTTTTCCAGCACTGATCCTGCCCTGGAAACCATCAGTCCTGTTGAAGTCAAGGGACTGTTGATACGTTTAAAACTGAACATGCGAATAAGTTTTTGCAGGATCAGGGCCTAGGTAACTAAGATAAAATCCTTTCCAGAAATGAAATAAATCTTACAAAATAAAAAAGAAGTAAACATGGAACAATTTTTTTCCCCATAAAGTGTTAAATATTAAAAGCAGAGGGTTAAGTAAAGGCGAGACTGAGCCTGTTGAACTTGTTTTTCTCTCCTCCAAAGCTGCCTAAGTTTACTGTCTATGGCACTATCTGTAGGGCTTCAGACAGCAATGAAAGGAAGCCAGAGAGGCTCGCTGACAAAAGACTGAAACCCTGGTATCTCTTTTGTTTTCACCCAAGTCTATGGCCACTGACATTACTCCCTTACACCATGGATGGATAATAAGCCCCCTTCTCAGGAATAGAAAAGCTCTTATACATTTTAATGTGACCTTAGACAGTGCTTTTCAGAAATCACAGGCACATCTGACTACACTTGAGGTTGAATTGAGCTAATGGCATTCACCTCATCTTTAGATGCAAAATTGGAAGATAAAAAGACCTTGATGTGAAAAGGAAAGGGGGGTTGTGGGGAGCGGGGGTGGGGGAAGAGAAGCAGATTAGAGATATTGCTTAAAAATCTTATGATTGCTAGTTGATAACGAAATGTCTCCTTCTCTTTCTAAAAACCCTATGGGCTTGCAAGATGTCCTTGCGCTTTTATTTTTAATGATAGAATCTTTTTATTCCGCGGCCAAGGAAATTTCAATGTTGCTGCATATGTGGCCAGGAGATACGTTGACCTTTAGCAAATCTTATTTTTAAAATCAGATGGAACAGTTATTGCAATATTCCAACCCTGTAAGATTAAAAAAGAGCTTTCTTCCTCTGTAATCAGACGTGGATTAAATTTATTAAAGGTGCCGTATCTCTTTTTTTAAATGACACTTGCCAGTCATATTGAATTATAATAAGCCATTTGAAGATGTGGTATCCTTCTGGTTTTATTTTTTTAAAGCTTAAACCAAGGCATTATAGAATGAGTGGGATAACTTATTTCACTAGGAAAGCAACTTGATGTTAACAGGGAAAGGGTAGCAGACAAAAGAAGCCAGTGAAAATATTAATGAATGATAATGATAAGCAATGAAAAGCGCAAAAGCGAACACAACTAGGAAATTCAGAGGGAAAAATACAATTTAAAGACCAAAGTAGATCTACTAACTGAAAATGTGCAGTCGATAAAAGGTAAAAAAAAGCTTCAAAATAAGTGGTGAGTTGTTTACAATAATTTCAATTTTATTTCTGAACAGTACATTTTGTGTGTTGTAATGCATGTGAAGAGCTAATGATGTTTGATCAGTCAGTCAACCAACCATAAACAATTATGCATTTATTTATTAGGTATAGAGGGTGTGGAGGTAGTTGTCCAAGACACGGGAGATGATAATCCTTTTTTTGGGGAGTTTACAATCTAAATAGATGGATGCTCAGACAATGTGGTTGAGATTTCTGTAGCAAACTTTGGTAAATATGTCTACAGCCCCCTTTGAGATGGATGGGATTGATATAATTCAACTCCTTGGTCCATTTTGAAAATTTCAGCCTATGGCATTGGGCAAAGTAGTACCTCCAATGTATCTGCCCATACTATGGCAGGTATGTATTTCTTACTCAGCTTCTGAATCTTACCCTACTTGAGATCTCAGTGGTTCTAGATTAAGTATTAAAGCCCAAATCGTAACAAACCTCTTTCTCTGGATCAAATTTAGGTTCAAGGCATATTCAGTGAAAGTCTTACTGGTACAACCTGCACTGAATGAAGTTTTGAAATCTCTCATGAGCAGTTCATGAGAATTTGACACCATTGAATCCAAACCCCAGCTCTGGCTCAGCCTGACATTCCAACATTCACAATGATCATATTTCCCAACTGGATGTTATTTCCTTGGTCAGTCACAGCTGAAAGTTAAGACTGGTTCTGGCTTATCACTTATCTAGACATGCCAACTGGGAAAAAGTACAGACTCAAGGTGTGCCTGGTAAAGGATGGTCACACCCATGGTTCCCTTTTTGAAAACATGGTAAAGCTACACCTCAAAGCCTCTGTGAGACATGAAAAAGCCTTCAGTTTGCATGAAGATCCATATTGATCTAGATTTAGTTTTTCATAGTTAGTCCTTTGCAATTAGTCCTAGCAGTCTGTATAAGCAGGGCAAACTTTGGCCCAGGTCTTGGGAAAGACTTCCACACTTAACTTTATACATATGGAATAGCATGTAGCATATGCATATGTTTGCCTCTGTGCGAAGACGGTGCATGGTGTGGAATTTTGCCTCGATTCTTTGTTCAGCCAAAATTTGGCCCTAGAGTAAACAGGCAGTCTGTAAGATTTATGGCAAGTTACCATGTGCATTTGTATTCTCATAGTGCAACAGTGTTTTCTTACATGTATTGTGGCTTAAAGGCCAATAACTTTCTAGATCTCTTACTGATACTACTCATATGAGAGCTACAAGAGATACCTACTATCATTTTTATATATGATAAAGTGTTTTAAAATGACATAGGGTCAAAATAAGCCTCAGTGTAACTCCACTGACACTCACCAGGGATAACACCAGGGATAAATTTGGCCATTACTGTGTAATAAAGACTCCCTTTGTTTATCCTTAAATAAACATGAATTAGAAATGTTGCCTATATACAGTATGATCAAGAAAATAAACACATAGAATAATACATTTCTATTTGTTAAACTCTAATGCTTCTTTTTTTCTTCCTTCCTTTCTTCGTTTTTTCTTTCTCCTTATCTCCCCACTGCAGTGCATGGGAGTGGCTAGCATTAGGCCAGTGTTCTTGTCATAATTTTATAAATAAAAATTATTATTATTAGAGGGTGGTCCATTATTTTCTGTGTTTTAAAATGTATTTTAAATTGCTTTTATAATATTGTATAGTGCCCTGAGCACTTCGGCGGGGGAGCACTTTATAAATAAAATTATTATTATTATGCTTAGTGCACATGTCAGCAAGTGTTCCTAAGAAATAAGTGACTGGTACCCTTGCCCTCCAGAGACTGAGAGCCTTATTTCTTTAACTTGACTTTCACCGGCCTGAAGTCTGGGTAAGAATTAGAGTCACTTCTAATCTTGTTCTTCCAATTGGCACAAGAAAATGAGCTGTCATTGAATAGCACTGGCAAGGAAGTGCCATTTTTATAATTCCTTCTTCATCTTGCTATAACCACGTTCTCCCCCTTTTTTTATTTTGCGGATGCAAAGTTGTCAAGTGGGAAAAAAGAACTCTTTAAAATTTCAATGGGACCCTTTGAAATATGCTTGCGTGTGTTTGTTTGTGTGCACATGTGTGTGGGTGGAGTGGGAGAAAGGAGTGAATAATCTTAGATTGTGTCAATGTTAAAACTTAATAAGCAGTTTGGTGCAGTTTATCTAGAAGGTATTGGTCCTAAGTTCTGATTGTGTAGTCTTTGAAATCTGGAATTCTTAATAGATCATATTTTTCCTTTTAGATGAACTTTAAAGAAAAATGATAATGTAAGTACTGCTAGTTACTGTAGGTTGGGATTTAAGATTACAGCATTTAGTAAGATTATATATTTGATGAACAAGGCGAGGTGGTGTGTGTCAGCCTTTGAAGGGGTTACCTCGCTTAGGAAGTGAGTATTAACAGCATCTCAGTCCTACCAAGATTAATGTCAGTGGAATCAAAACTGGCATTAGCAGAACACTGTTGTCAGGAAGACCACAGCAATTCAATAACTTTAACGCCTTGGGTAGCTTTCAGTGTGTGTGTGTTTGTGCGTGAGAGAGTCAAAGACTCACTAAGAGTCATTGCTTAAAAAGATCTGTGCCAAGTAGGAAGTTTTAATATAAAGATCATAAAAGATTTGAATATGAAACATACAAGAGTCGAGTATGCAAAGTACATGCAGATGCTTGGTAAAAGTTTCTCAGTTTTTTTTTTTGTTTAGTTTCATAAGGGGATTCCCATCTAGGATAAGGTTGGACTGGGATCTAAAGTGAAAGCCAAATTCCAATTTGTCATTAAATAGGTGATTACGGGTGAATGTGCAGTAGGACCCTGGAGTGTTAGCTAATGATAACACAAGAGATGCCTCAGACTATGATGAGAAACGGGGCTTGCTGGTCTCTGGCTTAGCTAGTATCCTTTTTAGACAATTTTGCCAGATACAGACATTGCACTTTTACTGGTATAAGTGATCAGAAACCAGTCTACACCTGTAACAAAACAGAAGTTTGGCGCACACAGACTAATTTGCCCCCTTCCTGATAGAAGATTTGCCCCCTTCCTCCCTTTCCAAAGGGCAAATATATGTTCTGTTTGCTACCAATCTAAACTATGCCACTTACAGAAAACTGCACAACTTAGATTGATTCCTCCTCAGGCTTTTTGAATGTCTGTACATAGCCTTTGTGAATGGGTATTGAAAAACATTATGGCATATATTATGGGCCTGATTCTCATTTGCAGTAATGTGCCTTTATGGTAGGAAGTCATAAAGTGGCTCAGAGCTGTGTAAGAACATATTGGAAATGAGAATCGGGCCCTTCACTCATCTTTGTAGACAGGTGAGTATTGATACAGTGAGTGTAGATAATAATCTGCTACAGATTTTGTGAAGATATTTCAGTAAGATCTACTGGAAAGCTGTTCTCTCCTCTTCTAGCCCCTCACTCCAGGGAAAATATAGGTTCCAGTTAATGCATAATGGGTATTTAGACTCAAATGGTATCATGCCATATTTCAGATAGGCAGAGCAGAAAAAGCACATCTTGAATTTGAGGCAGAACAATAACAACAAAAGCACTTGATGGGGAAAGAACCTGAACTGTTTGTGCAGAATTTACTCCCCTGTAACAGGGTGGAGCACTCTGCCTCTGGGTGATGGAAAACTGGAACAAAGATTTGTTTTTGAAATGGCTGAGGAGCTGTTTGCCTTGTATTCTTCCCAACTGGTCTGAAATTTGGGATTGCCTGTTTGTATTAGTGATGTAAACTGTGAAGTATTTTATTTTTCAGCTTGCTTTGTCAGATCTCTCAAGCCAAAAACCTAAGTCTGTGTAACAGCCATCAGTTTATTTCTGGTATTCGATATCATTGCTTGTGCATGTGTGTTGGGATGAGGGACAAGGGGTTATGTGTGTGTGTTGGGAGGGTACATTAACTGTTTCCTTTTTATTTTGTTCTATTTAATTGTGATCTGCTCTTTGCCAATCAACAACAGGATGAAATGAAAAAAAAAGGGTAGACTGACTTAGACCTACAGCTCAGAAGTTGTGCAAGGTAAATTCACAGTCCTGTTAATTTGGAGTATGCTCTGTGTATTTTTGGGAGAGGAAGAAAAAGGAAAAATTAAGATGGAAAATAAGATTCATTGTTCTATGATCTGTTTAGGGTCTGTCCATTTATCATATCTATCTTTAATTTCAAAATCCAAAAAGCTTCCAGTGAAACTAAAGTAAAACTTTAGTGTTTACTTGACTCTTATTGTGAGCAATATATTTTATAAATGTAAAGCTTTTCTAACATCATTTGAGAGCTAATATTTTAGGAAAAAGACTGCATGATGATTATGCATTTCTGCATCTTTTTCTACAAGTCGGCAGATATTTTTGTGATCCTTGCTGTTGCACAAATGCAATCATTTTAACAACTTCCTTTTGCCAGACGCTGTGATTTGAAAGCCTAAATCTCAGTCTTGGTTCTTTATGATTTTACAGTAGCTGGCTTAGCTCTGCCATACTACTACTCAGGATCCTGATCTGTTTGTAAAAAAAATAAATAAATAATTATTTGCTTTAAATGTGTGAAGTGTTCCAATAATTTTAAACAGTTTAATTTAAATTTTAAACTACAAATCTTCAACCTCTAATCACTTCTAGACTGAAGTGGTTTTAACCAAATGTGAAGTACTGCAGTGTTTGAAATGATTATGCATAGAGCAGGCGGCTGTAAACTTTGGAGAGGGATTCAAACTATTTTTTATATATAAGCACTTGCATAATATTGAACTATTACATTTGGAGAGAGAAAGGCTATGTTAAAACAGGGCGGTCAAAAGGGTGAAGTGATATAGAGTGTCTGGAAAGTTTCTGAGGTACAGTGAGGATGACGAACACAAGTGAATAACCCCCAACCCTTCCTGCCATGCCAGTGATGTGTGACCTAAGGAGTGGATCACAAAGGAAACCGGCAAGAAAAGAGGTCTGCAGATGCTACTGCAGTGCAGGTGCAACATGGAGTAGAGCATTTGGGAAAGTGAGAGAAATCCCTGTAGCACTGCACGGAAAGAGGTGCAGAGTACAACAGAATGAGGAAGAGAAGGTGCCTGTCCAGCAGATTAGTTTGGATTTTACTTCCAAATTCACCGTTACATTTTCTAGGTCTTCTACCAATGTCAGTTCTTCTGCAGCATTGTTATTTTCGGTTTCTTAGTCTTTGCATCATGTTATTTTTCCTGTTCCAGCGAAACAGTAAGAAACTTAAACTAGAATTCAGAATCTGGTCCAGAACTCAGCTCCAGCTGGAAAAACACATGTGTTGGCATTCGGCTCCTGTGAGTTCCTGTATGACTATTCTGAACGCTGGCTTTGTTACAGTAGGCAGGGGAGCAGCCATGATAGGCCAGGGTGACAAATTGCTTAGTCTTGTACATATATGTTTTTGCCTGGCTTGTTTTTCTTAGCATGTAAGCAGAGTCTATATACTGCATGTTTTTTCCTTTTGTTTTCATGGCCCTGTCCAGTGTGGATGACTGACAGATTCACTATGTGATTTCTCACCTTTTGATGATGAACTTTTTGACAGCAGTGCTTATCTTTTATTTAATATTATTATGATTATAATGAAGGTCCACATGTCTGGAAGAATGGAAATGAGATTGGACACTGGCTCTTTAACTCTTCCTTTGACTTTATTCTTTAAAAATAACATTTATGAGTGTTCTAGATGAAATAGGAGGAATAACTAATTATACAGATAATTATTTCCTCCTCATAATTATTCAGAGAATTTGCACTAGGTAACTATCTCAGGTCCTAATTCTGGAAAGACTATAGCATATGTTTAACTTTATGCATGTGAGTAATCCATTGGCTTTAAAGGAACTACTTATGTATGTTCATAAAGTAAAGTATTTGCTTGCAGGACTGGGGCCTTACAATGCAGAGAGAATGTGAACATTACAGTTTTTCCTTTTGGTCAAAGAAGACTTTTTTATATTAAAAACCCAAATAATCAAATGCAAAACAGATGAAAGAGGAGACTACATCTCTTATTCCTGAAAGAGAATTGTGACATGCATCAGTTAATATTTGGCAAACCTTTTCCCTTTTGCAGACTGTTTTCGTTTGTTTAAAGATGGATGAATTAATACTTCTGATGCCACTTAGGACTTCGTGTTAAAATGCGCTATTGTCCAAAATGCACAGAGATGCTGGAAAAGAACTGTATGACATGCTCCAGCCTTCTTACCACTTGCATTGTTTTTATATATGCAAGGGGAAATTTTTTTCTGAGTTTTGCATTTGAATTTGCAATACATATAATCAACGGGATTTGCCCCAGGGAAACCTGAAAAGGCTGCTGGTTGGGCATTTTCTAGCATGGGGCCGTCATTCCACAACTTGTTTTTTCTGTTGGGTCCAAAGAGCTTGACTCTGCTACCTTCAGATCACCTTACAGTTATATAAACTTTTCCTTTAGTTGCTATGTGAGGACATTTCAGATTCACCCTCTTTTTTCTGATGGAGCTGTTAGAATTATTTTATAAATATTATGCTGGTAGACAAAGCTGACCAAAATTATCTTCTGCATCAGGAACTATACTTGATTTTTCAGCTCACCTGATCTGACATAAGTTAGAAATTGCCTTGTTACTTCAGTTCGTAATAGCTGGCTACGTGACCATACATCGCTGAGGATTTGGCACAGCAGACGGGTGCTTATTTCCTCACCCTACGTGCCCCAAACATGTCTCCTCCTTTTCATATCATAATTGTTATGCCAGGAAGAGGGTGGGGAACATTTGGCATAGCAGCAAACTGAGCTTGTTTGTGCCAGTTGAGAGTTCTCCTCTGCCATGGGAATTCTCCATGGGGCAGTTGTGGCCAGATTATCTTCTCGCTGTGCACACAGGTTGTGAAAAGGGGAAGGAACTGTGGCTGCGAGTTTGGCCCGTACTGTTTAAATGATATGTTCCTTTTCATTGTACACACGCTGAAGCCATTTCTAGCCAGCACCTCATCTCATGAATTGAACTCTTTGAAACAAAATAACAAAACTTGAATAACAAGAACAATACTGTTTGGGAGTGAAAGTTCTGCCATTTGTATCTGCAAAATGCCTCTGGCCAAATCTATAGTCCAGTTTGAGGCCTCTTTGACTTTGTTTCAAAGAATACAATTCCTATGGAAAACTTCCCATTGACTTCCATGGGATCAGGCCCTCTATATATACAATATGCTGAAAGGACACACAGATTATACCTTGTCATTTTGGCTGATAGTAGTGTGGCCTTTACAGAGTTAAAAAAAAGGGGGCTGCTAAAGCTTGAGCCAAAGAGCCAAGCCTCTGAAACTGGCTCCAAACTGGATGCTTTGGGATCAGGCAGGGGGAGGCATATAACCCAACCTACTCAGTAGAGCTGGTTAGAAATGTCCTCCTGGAACATTTTACCAGTAGGAGATGATGATTTGTTGTAAGTGAAACATTTCAAAGTGTTGTGCTGATTTTGATGAATCTTCTGACAGGACTCAGTGAGAGCTGTGTCAGAGCCCTGCCTGCTAGGCAGATTTCCATCAGAAACCTGCCAGGATTCCCACCAGCTCTTCTGCCTGACTTCTCAGACACCCACGCTCTGAGCTACTCCTCCCAGCACCCAGACTTTCAAGGTGGCCAGCATTTCAGCTAATGCTGTCCACTAGCTTGGGAGGCTGTGTCAGACAAGCCTGGAGGCTCTTTGAACTTTCCACTAACCCTGTTGCAGCTTTGGAAGCCAGAGTTGAACCAAGCAACAAAACTTTCAAATTAATCAAATAACAAAAAAATTAATTTTTTTACCAGAAAAAGAAGGGGAGGAAAAAAGAAAAGAAAAATGCAAATTTAATCAGTCAGGCCAATGTCGTTAATTTTGGACAAAACAGTTAAATCTCACATTCTCTTCTATGGTGCCGCAGTGGTTTTAATAACCTTTAATAACTCCAGATTTTTATTTTAGTCTCATTATTCATTTTTCAATATGCTCCTTTTATTACACCCTCATGTACAGAGACATGAAGAATAACGCCGCAAAGAAAACAAACCCATGTATTAGAATAGCTGAACCACATGGCGTTCTATATTGGGCAGATCTGTGTTGCACAATTAATTATTTCT
>NW_005842021.1:2498115-2598749 GCF_000455745.1 Alligator sinensis | reverse complement strand
TTCCCTAAGTTTAAATACAGTTTAAGTTGTTGATGTTAATGTTATCAAACCAACATTTTTATATCATTTGCCAGGCTTGACAGAATTAAGTGGATTTCTTTAAGTGATAATAGATGTAATTAATTTGGTATATAAGTTGCTTCATCGCCTTTGAAGTTAAGTAAAAAATGAGATGGTAAGACTGAATTAGTGATATTTAATTGGAAACCATAATAAAAAATAAACTGCACACACTGTAGTTCAGTGAAAATAGGAAAAAGACAGTGAATGCATAACAGTAAATATGAAGAGTTTGAAATTGGGTGTTTTGCTTTAGTAGCTTTAAGGGTGACAGTATTGATTGTAAGTATAATAAATGGAAGATGGATCTATACTAAAAAGTGTGGGTCTGAGCAACTGGAAGATGATTTATTTACAAGGATAGTGATGTGAAATTTTGTGAGCTTTATCCTTATGTGAACAGAAAAAATGAAATTGTAACTCTGAGTATTTATGAAAGTGTTCATTTTCCTTTCTTCAATTCATCCCATAATAGTCCTATAATATTAATATCAGCTGTTATATTAAATTTTAATGCCTCACAAAGTTTTAACCACATGCATCTGCAGCTGACACACACAGAAGTTTGAGAGACAGAGGACAATTTTAGCATGTTCAGCAGCCAATGGTTGTTTTAACTTACTTGTACAATACTCAGATTTTAAAGAGATATTAGAATTGGCATACCAGAATTGAGCAGTATCCCAGGGACTGATCGTTCCTTATATAAACTAAACATAAGCAGCGAATCTATCCCATGAGTGGGAATTCCATTAGATATGATTTTCTGGAATTATAAATTGCAGTGTGGTCTTTTGTTGGGCAAAGTTTAGGTAGCTTGTTCAGTTCCCAGTCTGTCATTTCTCTCAAGATGTTCCCTTCACATTTGCCCAACTGAAATGGGTATGATTCACTTGGGGACTTAGCAACTGTTGTTGGAGGGTGAGTGGAAAGAGAAGAGAAGAAAGCTTGGCAGGCACCCTCCAAGTAAAACCAAGACTATAGCTTCACTGCCAAAAAAGGAGTTTTGTACAGTAGTTGTCTTCTGTAATTTAGATAACTACTTTGCAGTATAATTCTAGTGGAGCCAAAGTGCAGCAAAGCTGGTAAGAAACCATGTGGGTACTAGTGAGGCATTGTTAGGGACTTACCAAATACACAATTTCATGGAAATCGTATATTTGGCAGTCTCCCATGAAATAGCCAGTTCCCTGTGAAAAAACACGGGGAAATGGCTGTGTTCAAAACCCAGCAAAGAGCCAGCAAAAAGCTGTCTCCTAGAAGGCTTGGGGAGAAGGAAAGGCGCAAAGAGAAAACAAAAAAGGCAGACTGCCCATTTCCTGAAGTGGGGGGGCAAAGCGGGGGGAGTGGGGAGAGAGAGGTGGGAAAAGTTCCCATCTCTCTGTTTCCAGAAAGGGAAGGGGGGACTGGGGGAGCAGGGAAAAGCCCACCAAAAGTCCCCTTCTCCTGAAGGGGGTGGGGTGGAGCGGGGTGGGATGACAGTGGGGGCTGAAGCAAAACTGTTTGTTTACTCAGTAATTATCACCCTCTGTCCCTTGAAGAGGGTAATAATTACTGAATTAACAAGCCAGGCAGCTCCAGGTAGGGCTTTCAATCAATGCCTGGGAGGGGTGGGACTTGTGGGACCCCTCAGACATCAGAGGTGTGGCGGGCCCTGCTTTGCTCTGCCTTCAAAATGGCAGCCCCGGCTGTGGTATGGCCATGAAAGCCAGGTAATTGGTCACCGGGGCACATGAATTTGGTATGTCCCTAGGCATTGTGGGGTTCTTTCCTTGCACCAATCCGATAGCTAGTACTTGTCTCTTTTCTCCACCAGGATTTCAAAGTGAAATATCTGGGCACAGACAAAAGTGCAGCTTCCTGTTCTAACTCATAGCACTTCACAGAAAGTGTCATGGGTTAGATGGATACTCCCAATCCAACAGATCTTAGCTGTTGGGTCAGGAGAGTGGGGACTGAGCTCCAATCTGGAGCCTATCCAGGAGCCTATGTCTGCATTACATGTTAATGAAAGCGCTCTGTGGGACTGTCATGGGATTGGGCCCTTTTAAAGCACTCTGCAGCCATGCACTTGTGTTAGGTCACAGATGTAGAGCACTTTCAGGGCCCAAATCGGGTGAAAATTGTCACTTCTGACTGTGTCCTCTAATGCCCATTATCTATCTATGAACAAGCTGTATTTTTTGTCAGTGAACATATTGACCCAGTTCATACATATCTTCACCAGTCCTAAGGCTGAATGAAAGAAAGAGTATGGGTACTTCTGGGAAGTAAATAGAAAATGTTTGTAGTCCCCTTTAAATTACTGTTATGCTGAAAGGTGCTAATGTCTGCTGTCAGGCAGTCTTTGCTTCAAAGACAATACCAGATTTCATTAACATCAATGGGTTTGCCAACCACTCCTTTCACACTGTATAGAAGAAGCAATAAAGCTTCTTTATTTTGGGAGAAGGGGGAATCTCAAACAATGGAAGGACTTCACACAGCACATGGCATGTTGGAACAAAGTCTGTAGGCAGACAGTTTTTTCTTTTAGCGGGAAACATAGCGGGTAGGTTACTACTTTTGCATCTGTTAAGTGTTAGAGGCTGAAAAACTAATAGAAAGCTGGGAGAAGCAATTGTGAATATGACTCCAAGAGGAAGCAGAGGGACAGAGATTCTTAGGTACAGGCTGTGTTAATATAGCAGACTTCTGGAATAGGAGATATCTGAGCCAGGAAACTGCCTGCCTAGGAATAAACAAGTTTACTTTTAAGAATAGCTCTGATCTGAACAATTGATTTCTAATCCTAACAGAAACAATCCTGCCTGGCATTGAATATGGGTTACCAGCTCAGGCTAAAGGGATGACTTTCTGTTCTAATTTTAGGAGAGGGCCTCTTACAGAAAAACACAGTGGGCATTGGGAAGACACTCATTGGACTATGGATGAGGTCAGAATTACTAAAGGCCTGATATTGTTAAGATTATTATCTAAAGAGAATGATTTTAAGGGGAATTTACAGCAGGAGAGACAATACTTGCTTTTCCTGGTTTTGACAGTGTGTCACATTGGATGGATGTGCTCTTCACTTCCAAGATTTTGACAGTCCATACAGGCTAATTAAAGAAAACTACCAAATTCAAATGCTTCCTTCTGAGAAACAGTAATTTCTCCCACAAGAGGTTGATATCTGGTAATGTGGGCACATGACTGGTTAATGTGATATAACACATATTGAGGGAACCTACTGAACACAGATATTACCAATTAACACATGATATTACCAATCAGCATTCATGCCATTTATAGAACATTTCATATTCCCGCCACTGTAGTTTCAAGCCCTGTAACAATGTGAAATAATATTTTAAGGAAGGATTCATATGTTAGAAGGAAAATTAAGAGGCTGAGTTGTCAGAGGGGAGGGAGAAAGAGACAGACACTAAACTATACTGAGAGGAGAAGCATTTTGTGAACATAGCAGATAAGGTTTTTGTCCAGAGACCTTGATGACTCAGAGAAAATCTTGGGTACAGGACTTCACAACATCGCAGTGGGAAGGAATGAGGAAAGAAGAGGTGATCGATATAGGCTAGAGAGAACAGTTTTATGAGTGCTTCATCCATGAGTTTTTGTAGATGCCGCATCTTATTATGATTGTTTCTTTCTTACAGTCAGATGTAGCAGTGGTGAGTAGGAATAGTCACGAACAAACAGAAGCACTGAGTTGAGTTTTGAGCAGAGATATAATGGAGGAGAACACGAGGGAAAAAGGTAGCTCTAAACCACCTTTTCCCTTCCTTGACCCTGGACTGCCCTGTGTCAAAATGGTCATTGGTGTAATTTCAAGAAGGCTAGGAGTTGCTTTGAATTAGACCCGTCATTTTTAATATACAGCAACTTCTGTCACAGCTGGAGATTAGATACAGCATCCGGTGTCCCTGCCCTTCCCTACCCATCCTTGTCCCTGATGCTGACAGAGAGCTATCTTGGGAACGATCAGATTTAAGTTTCTACCTGTAGCAGGTGGAGTCAGGGTTAGAATCTGATCTCTCACATATTTCCTTGTATATAGTGTGCGCTCAGAAGAACAATTGAAGAGATGTGCACAATACCTGGAAGACTGGAGTGTGTGGAGGCCCAAGGGTTAAAAGACAGTCTGTCACACTAATAGTTTCCTGCAATGATAGAACGTGAGAGAGAACAACCTGAAAATACATAGACATGGAGACAGAATTTCTCTAAAAATAGTTGGATTCATTCTCTCCTATGAGGCATCAATGTGTGTTGTTTATATGACTATACTGTCGGCTCCTCCTGAAGAGCTTGCAGAAGTATGTGGCAGAAAGGAACTAACATCTTAGGCTGGGGAAACACAAGTGGAGGCTGGAAAGTGGGAAGGAGCTGGAATCATGCAGTGAGTAGGAAGGGTGAGATTCTTCTTCACTCCCCTCTTCTGTACCTTCTCTTTCTCTATTGAAGGAAGAGCTGTGGGTGCCTCTCATTCTAAACTAGCCAGTGAGCTAAGTTTATGGTAATATTATGTTGTGCTGCTTTTTTGGACATTTATATTTATATTCTTCAACACTGTGACCAGGGACAGAAAGATGGCCCCTGATTAACGAAAGAAACTTAACAAAATGATTCCAACGAGACAACAATCTTTGACGCAAGTAAACCAATGGATATTATTGTGAAAGCTTCTTGAGAGACTCTGCTCACTGGTGGACCATGAGATATGTTGTTTGAACCTTTTTTTGGAGTCTGAGAAACTCTTCCCTGTCCAAAAAAAGATCTTGCTCTCTGTAGGGGTTCCAGAGGGAATGAACAACACCCTCTGGCTTGATATTAAAGATATTATAGGAACTGAGGCAAGGGTGCCTGACTATCACATAGTCTCATCTCCACTGGATAAGTGCTGATATTGGGACCCCTGAGATGGGTGCACCTGGAGTGCTGGTAAAAAGGAATGATGGATGAATAATTGGTAAGTGTGTTTTAGGGACTGATGTTTCTTTCTCCATAATTAAGATCCTCCTTTTCTAATACTAATACTACACTGCTTTCCAAGGGGAAACAGAACTTACTGCTTAAAAGTCTGCATTAGCCAAGCCCATGGAGCTGTTTCATCTGTCTGTACCTATACTGGTACAGAGGAACTAAACCACTCCAAGCTTAAAATGGAATGAACTGGCTTAAAGTTAGAATGGTTTAGCTTCCACTGGAGGCCAGATGGACAAAGCAGTTCTGATGGATCAGCTGGAAAATGCTATTATTGTAAAGCCCTTTAATTGTTTCTGTAGCAACACCCATACTTTGGGTTCAAATAGACTTTGATGTCATTTTTTTCTCATCTTATTTGCCTCCACCCATCCTTTCTGTCCATGTATCCCCTTCAGTATTCTGCATTATATAGGATGAAAGAAACAGAAGATGGGAAGGAACAAAATTTGCTAGCGTTACCATGCCCCTCATTTCCAATGTTCATTAATGGGAAAATGGTGCATTATATGACTAAAGTGCAACTGGCCCTAAAGGATCATCTTTGTTCTAGATTTAGTACAAAAATTGAAACAAATAAATCAAGGTCCTTCTCATCCTGGAAAAATATATAGCCTGCCTGATATTAATACAAACTTTTTTGTAGCGTCTTCAGTTCTGAGCCTGTTAAATTAGAATTACCTTGGTTATGTATCTAATCTCAAATCTCATCCTTGCCTTGAGATTCTGCTGATATCCAGTAGTTCTCCTTTAAAAAAAAATGTTTTTAGTAGCTGGTGAACCTTTTCACCAACTTTTAGCATGCCTTGTAGCAAGACATGGTGTTCCTTCATGGCTGTAATGGAAATTGCCACAACATTTCTGTGAGTTGAAGTTTATAAGGCAGATACTTTTTTGGGAATATCATACTTGGAGAGAAAATTCCTAAGTGATCTTTATCAGATGGCACAGTGCCATGAAACCACAAGTACCACATTTATTTCCTGTTCTAGATGTGAAAATTTGGCACTATCAAGGAGAACCGATAGAAATATTTTAGCTGAAAATTTAATTTTAGTTATTTTTTCAGTGTTTAAAGAAAAGATCAGTGCTAAAATATAAAATTATGTGGTAAAAATTGTTTTTGAGAGATTATATATGTATGTGTGTGTGTGTATATATATATATGGTTTCTCAACAGTTAATTTTTTAACAGAAAACCAACACTTGTATGAAAAATATATATTTTAAGAATGGCATTTTTCAATTTTCAGTTTCAGTCTTCCATTAAACCTAAAAAAGGTTGCTGTGAAGAAATTTGGCATTTTTTGATCAATTGTGCCTGGAAGGTAAGCCCTATTCTTATCAATAGTTTGGCCACAAGCCTCAGCATTGAACCATCAACTTAGTGCAAAACGCCATTGCAAAATGTCTCCCTGTGCCATATTGAACATTTGATCTTCATGGAAAATTCTCATTAGGGTGGGTGGGAGATGTATTGTAGGTTGAGAGAAGTTCATACCTTTTAAGCCATAATCCTCAGTCTGAATTAAAACATTCAGCTCCCTCAATAGAATGGATTTGACTGTGCAGAACATGGATACTTATGGAAATTTCTGAAGTGTTTGGAGTTTTTTCTGCATTAAAAAAATCACACCAAGAGAACATTTTTTTTCTGTTTACCTTCGTTTGTATCTGCCCATTTTTAAGGAGACACCAACATTGTCTTTTTTCATAAGCAATCCCAATACCTTTTTACATTGGCAGTTTGTAGTGAAATTCAGGCAGTCACTTTCACACACCCACAAAAACATTATGGATTGACCTGTTCATGGCCAGATCTGACATGCCCTGCTGTGGTGGGAAAATTAATTCACCTCAATACACTGCAGTTGCCCTCAGTCAAGTCCTGCAATTATTTCATTATGATCTAACTAAGGCTGATAACATATTTGATACTAACCGTAGTTTGGGGAACATGTATGGAGGGTGGGGAATGAATGCCCTCACATGTCAAGCCCTTGTATCTAACCAACTGAGCTACAGCATCGGGAGGTTTTCTTGCCTGATGGAAAAAGGGGTGATTAAAAACTTGTTGTGCAATGTGCCTGTCTGGTTAGCTTTTGCATGATTTTTTTCCCCAAGACAATATACTGTGTAGTTAGCATATGAGAAAACCTAGAGGCTTTTCTTTTCTGGAGTGGGGAGGAGATATTATTGAGGGGCTGAATGTTAGAGCATACACAGAGTCCAGCATTTTGTTTAGAAAGGATCTATTATCATATTTTTTTCACCTGTGCTGTGACAGATGGACGAAGAGGGCCCTGGAAAAGTGTTAATTGCTCTTTTTTTTTTTTTATTTGAGTGGTTCGGAGGTTCAGGAGACCCTCTAATTAAAGAATCTGTGAGAGAGCTGGGCATCTGGCCTATGCCATTTTAATCAAACTTGTAATATGAAGAAAGGGCAACGGTTGTCCAATTACTTGACAGCTTGAAGATGTATATAAAGTAAGCAAATACATTTGCTCAGAAGATGCCAAATTGTCATAACAACAAAATGCCTGCTATCCATCTCATAATGTTCATCATATTTAAATATGAATGAATATGAACCCAGTCTTGGTATAATAGAGGGATGTCTATGGGTTATAATTTAAGCACCTGCAACAATTTACATACAATCAGTTTGCCGAAATTTGTAAAGCATGCAATACAGAATCTGTGAAGGCCTTCTCTGATATGGCTAACCTACGAGGTCATATTCCCTATTTTCTATTTTGCAATGCAGTGCCTGCTAAAAAATAGTCATTTTTCATTTGATTAAAGAATATATCTACTTTATTTGTTTGTTTTTTTTAAGAACCAAAATCATAGTGAACGAATTCTGAAATTCATGAAACTAACCACAGAATCCACTTCAGAGCTTCAGGCTGGACTGTAAATTTTATTATTTTCCAAGTCCTCATGGTTTGGTTTTGAAGGTAACTTGGAAAATGCAGATTAACTGAGGGTAAAATACTGCAGTGTTGCTTTTCTAAATCTGATGACAGCCTGAATCAATAGCTGAGAAACATGAACTTTGCAACTCTTTTCAATGCTTTATTAATTTTATGATGTAAAGAAAAAGGTTTCACAGCCCTATAGACAGTTAGAGAGCTCTTGGGTGATTGAGACCAAACTATTTTGCCTCTGGTCCTTTTTCAAGGAAAAAACCAGTAAAGGTACTTAGTTCACAATACCAAACTGCCACCTATACCTCTCCAGTTTGGAATTTAATAACAAAGTAAAGAGCTAGGGATTCTTGTATTGTTTGTTTTTAGTATTTAATTATTTTAAAATTTAGTTATAAGGTATTAGATGAATTTGTGCAAACTTTCTACTTTTCTTTTCAGAAGCACTACAGAATTCAAGGGACCTTTCTGCAAAATTTAGGTCTAACTTCCCATAGAGTATTTGAGGTACTGATTTAGATTCCTCGACGTACTGGCAGTAGTCTATGAAGCTTTTCAACTTGAGGTAGATTGAGCCCAGGTTGATTAGCTTCTTGGGTAAAAACAGTGGGTGGCTTCAGTCTACCTTTCTACAAGGCAGGTAGACATATTTCAAAGCCCACCACTGGAATCTTATTGAAAGTCTAAGGTACGAAGCAAATGTAGAGTAGTTCATTAAACTGGGAATGGGAGCAGACACTGAATTATGCACCATCTAGTTGGGATAAAGGGGCTTTTGGAGTAGCAGAGTGGGATCTATTCAGTCTCCATTGCATCATGTCAGCCTTTATGCTTCTGCAGGAAGAGACTGCTCTCCAACCAGTACTTTTAAGCCTACATTCTTCATAAGCACTAAACTTTCTACCCCAAGCAAGGGCATGCATCAACCTCTTGCTTGCACACACTGTACAATGCTGGCAACTGTCAGTACTTTTATAGCTGGCTGACAAACCATCAATTTGAATGAACAAAGCAGACTATTTTCACATACTTATAAGACCTACATTTATAGTATCCACATGCTGGGGTAATTACTGCTAAATAATTTAATACTGTAAAAACTGACATATCCATTTAGGTGTATTCCTGTTATATTGTTAAACTGTATTGGGGTTCTGACCTCTATTAGACAGCAAATAATCCTACTAAAGACTGGTCATTCTCTTTCTCACTTTCTCTCTGGATTTTATTCATAAAGCTTAGGAGTTTACAGCTATTCTCATAGTCCTGCGATTAGTAAGTGCACACTTGTGATAGTACTAAAAAATTGGTGCAATCATAATCACATTTGATTACCAGTTCAGAAGGATCTAACTATGTGGCTGCAAGTATAATTTTTCTCACTGTAAACAGCTCTGAGAATTGTGTGTGATCATGTTGTGTGACCAAAAAAAAAAAGCCTGAATTAGATTATTTGCTAAATGCCAAGGCACATTAAATATTTTTGACAACAATGAAGATTCTTTGTAAATTGTAATTAGACTGGAAATTATTGCACAGAGCCTGCTTCTCTATAATCCTTTTAAATCAGAGTAGTTGTAATTGGCCTTAGAGACTCAAACTGCTTCATGTTTTATTTTCCAGAAGTTCCTCTTCTGCATATGTAATAACACGATTCTTTGTGGATGTGGTACAATAGACATTGGTGTAGTTATTTTAGTTTATTTGTGTTCATAGCTAGTCAGATAACCAGGCTAAAAGCATATTGAAAGAAAACATGCAGAATGGTCATGGGTATGAAATTATACAACATGCAAAGAAAATTTATTGGGCAAGATGTAAAATGGCATAGCTCCACTAATTTAAATATAGCTATGCAGATTTACTCCAGCAAAGAATACGGATCTATATTTTGTCTGTTGATTTCCATTCTCTTTCTGTATTTCATAATTGGCTGCTTCGGGCTGTAGGAAACCTGAAGATTTTGTTTCATGTGGGTTCCACAAACCCAAATCAATTTGTCTACATTTTGCAGTCTCTGAAACTTCCCATTTATTACTTACCATTTTGGTTTTGTATGAATAGGAAACTCCAGATAAATACGTGAGACGTGGTGAATTTTCTCACATCTCCTCTATGTCTTAGGCAGGCTCTTAGGACCCACTTACCTTTGGAGGTGATGCCATTTTTGGGAGAAGCCGTGGCCCTGGGGCAAGGGGCTGTGTGTGCATGTGCATGTGTGTGTTTATGAACAGTACATGGAGAAGGAAGCTGTTAGCAATCAAGCAGTAAAGTGAGGGTTAGAGTTAAGCAGGGGACTGCTGAAAGTACAGGATTTGTTCTTGGGCAGAGGGAGGGTGTGTTTAAAGTGACAGAATCCCAAAATACAGCCTAGCTCACATTGCAGAATATGTGGTAGTGGTGGGAAGACCTAAACTGATTTTTGTGGAGCCTGTAAGATCATTTTTCTGGGATTCCATTTGCTTAGTTGTATTGTTCGTGCTCCCTGAGCAATATAGGAGGGACTACTGTAGCAGAATTGACCCCTGAGGGTGGTTGTGGAACCTCCTGATGGGGAAATCAGCTTAACTTCCATCCTAGGGAAAATCCTAGAAAAGTTAATCAAGGAGTCTATCTGTGATAAACTTGCAGAAGGTGAGATTCTGAATGACAGCCAGCATGGCTTTGTCACAGGCAGGTTTTGTCTTACCAACCTCATCTCCTTCTATGACCAGGTAACTCGCTGCCTGGACATGAGAGAGCAGGTTGACATTGTATACCTTGACTTCCAAAAGGCCTTTGATCTAGTATCCCATGATGTCCTTGCAAGAAAATTGGAGGACTGTAGGCTTAACTCCAAGACAGTCAGGTGGGTGAGAAACTGGCTGCAGGACAGAACCCAGAGAGTTGTAGTGAACGGATCTGTGTCATCCTGGCAAGAAGTAGGCAGCAGTGTCCTGCAGGGGTTGGTGCTCGTTCCAGTACTTTTCAACATCTTTATTAATGATTTGGATGTTGGGGTGAAGAGATCACTGGCCAAGTTATGGGGGAGTGTGGTCATGCTTGAAGATAGGCTACAGATACAGGCAGACCTAGGCAGGCTAGCAAGTTGGGCGGATCGGAACCTGATGAAGTTCAACGTCGAGAAATGTAAAGTGCTTCACCTCAGGACAAGCAACCCCCAACACACTTACAGGCTTGGCAGCACGAAACTGACTAGCACCACGAAGGAAGGGACCTGGGGTAATAACAGAACACAGTGTGAATATGAGCTGGCAGTGCGATGCTGTAGCCAGTAGGGCAAATAATACTCTGGCATGCATCAATCGATGCATCTCCAGCAAAGCCAAGGAGGTGATTCTTCCACTCTACTCAGCACTGGTGAGACCGCAGCTGGAGTACTGTGTCCAGTTCTGGGCACCACACTTTAACAAGGATGTGGACAAGCTTGAGAGAGTCCAAAGAAGAGCCACCCATATGATCAGAGTCTTAAAAGGCAAGCTATACGAGGAAAGGCTGAGGGATCTGGGACTCTTCAGCCTGAGGAAAAGAAGGCTGAGAGGGGACCTGGTAGCAGCTTACCGCTACACTAGGGGAGTACATCAAGGGCTTGGTGAACAACTGTTCACCAGGGCACCCGAGGGGAAAACCAGGAGTAATGGCCACAAACTCCTGGAAGATTGATTCAGGCTCAACATTAGGAAAAACTTATTCACTGTCAGGGTGTCCAGACTGTGGAATAAACTCCCTCCAGAGGTGGTGCAATCGCCTACCCTGGAAATCTTCAAGACAAGACTAGACAGTCACCTTGGTGGGGTCTCCTGACCCCCAGTTATCTTTCCTGCTTGGTGCAGGGGGCTGGACCCAATAATCTTCGGAGGTCCCTTCCAGCCTTACAATCTATGAATTTATGAATCTGTTAAATGAATCCTGTCCCCCTTTGGCTCCTCAGGGTGCTTCCCTTCAACTGCTATTCCTGCCATACCTTGACATAATCTTTGTAGTACTTTGGGATGTTGCCCTCAGTGTCCTAGAATAAGCCTAATGGGCCAAGACCTGGACTCAGTGCATTCTGTTCATTAGACCCGGGCTCCTTGCAGGGCTCTTCCTTGGCTTTAGTCCCCAATATGGAGTACCCTACTGGCACGCCTTCATGGCTTCCTTCTCCTCCCTTTTAATGCATCCCAAACCTCATCATTAAAATAAATACAAAGTCTTTAACTAAAACCTTAAATCCCACCTTAGGTCCCCGTACTGCCACAAGACCCTTGCCCCATAATCAATTGACTCCCCCACAGCCTTCAGGGTACAATTCAAGGTTGCAGCTCTTCCTGCCCACCACCAGCCTGTGCTGACAAGAGCTCCTCTTCTTCCCTAGGTCAGGGTCAGAATGATTGATTGCTTTTGACTTAGGAGCTGGGTTTATATTCCCCTAAGCATTACTCCTTCTAGTCACATGGGCTAAATACAGACATTCAAAAAGGCCGAGCCTGAATTGATTCAATCTTTGCAGGTTAGTTTAACCTGCATAGATTGAACCAGGAAGCAAGTGAATAGACGATCATTTTTGATTTCGGAAATGCAGGCACATGCCGGGGGGCGCTAGAGCAGGGGCACACTAGAGCGAGCCCTCCCTTCCCTTCTGCAGTGGCCAAAAGGATGGAGGGAAACTGAACTGAGGGGGATGTGGCCAGGCTCCAGCAGGCCTGAATATGATTGGAGAGGGGTCTAAACTCCCACCCTGGCCTGCAGGGTCCCCAGCCAGGGTCTGCCTGGCTTTTCCCTATCCTGCTTGCCACTGGAGCAGTTGAGGTGGGGGAGCCTTGTGTCAGGGCTGCCAGTCATCTTACATAGAGTTTAAAGTATGGGTGTGTACAGGATGGTCTGAACAGGGATGATTCTTCCTCAGGCAGGGGCTGGGCTAGATGTGACCCCTGAAGGTCCTTCCCAGCCCCACCGCTCTAGGATTCTGTGACCTGATCCAGAGAGGAAGCCCCTGCGCTGTTCCTCCAAGAATGGAGCGTTTCAGGCCCCTGTTCTAGTGCAGAAAGAAGAGGGGGAAAAGCCCAGGGCCTCTTTCTCTGCCAGGACAGTCACCTCTGTGCTGGGACATGCACAAGGGGCTGCATGAAGCCAAGGGTCACACACTCCCTTTCCCGCCCCCACCATGAAGTGAAGCAGTACTAAGTGCTACACAGCCCCTGCTTTCTGCCTTTCCTTCCCTGTGGGCTTCCTGTAGCCATGAGCAGGGGTCAGGGCCCTTCCCTTTAGGCCCTCCCACCCCGCTGTGTATTTTAAGGGGCTGGAGGGAGTGAGAGGGGCCCAGTCTGCACCCTGGACATGCAGGGTTGATGCTGGGACTCCTTGCCACTGGGCTGCTGTCTCTTTGAGGGTGCCTGGCATAGGAGCAGTGGCTGCCTGATCTCTGTGGTGCAACAACGGGGAGAACGTGGGGTGTTTGGAAACAGGCACTGGACCTGGGGGCACCTGCCAAGTGACTTCACCTGCCTCCTGGGCCATGCCTGGGCCCAGGCCTGGTGCAGGCAGGGTGGGTGTCCCTCAGGGAGGAGAAGGCAGTGGCACTGATAAAGAGACAAGCAAAGATCCCCCTCCCCCAATCCCCACTGCTGACTCTACCTGAGTCACTCTCATCCACTACCGGGGACCCATGGCCACCATTGGGGAAGTTGCTGGCACTCACCTGCAGAGTTACTGGGCACTGCAGCTGCCTAATCACAATCTTCTCTTTCAGACCACCCAACCTGGGTGGCCCAGCAGCTGGACCAGCCACTGCAAGCAGTGGCAGGACTCAGCATAGCCAGAGGCAGAAGCTGCAGCAGCAGGTCTCCCATGAGAAGCCAGCTGGCCCCTGTGGCACCTGGGCCAGCCTGCATGTGGCTGCCTGGCAGCTCTGTCACCACAGGGTTGCCCTAGTCGAGCTGTGTGCCTGGGCACAGCACCCAGAGCAGCAACGCAGTGGCCAGGGGAAGCACCAATTGCAAGCAGGGAAGTGTCCCCGGGGTCTCCCTGGTCCTGGCCTGGCCAGGGCTGCTTCCCTGCTTGCAATGCCCTGGCTGCTGCCCCTGGCCCCCGTGCGATTGCTTTGGGTGCTGCACCTGGGAGTGCTGCTTGGCTGGGGCAGCCTCACAGTAGCAGCAGAGTTGCTGGTCAGTCAGGTGCAGGCTGGCCTAGGTACTGCAGGGGCCAGCTGGCTCCTTCTGGGGGGCCTGCCACTGCTGCTGCTCCCAGCATGCTGGGCCCCACTGCTGCTCGCAGTGGCTGTCCTGGCTGCTGGGTCACCTAGGCTGGGTGGTCAGAAAGAGGAGACTATGAACAGGCAGCTGCAGCACTTGGTAACTCTGTGGATGAGTGCCAGCAACTTCCCCAGCAGTGCCCGTAGCTCCGTGGAGGTGGATGAGAGTGACTCAGGCAGAGTCAGTAGCGGGGGTTGTGGGAGGGGGATCCCTGCTTGTCTCCTGATTGGTCCTACCACATTCTCCTCCCCTGGGGACAACCACCTTGCACCAGGCCCGGGCCTGGGCATGGCCCTGGTAGAAGGAGAAGCTGCTTGGCAGGTACCCCTGGGTCCAGTGCCTGCTTCCAAACACCCTGCCTTCTCCCCATTGTTGTGTCATGGGTGGGAGCAGGGGGGAGGGCAGTACCGGGATCCCTTCAGGGTCATCTCTCCCCCTGCCCACCTCCCCTCTGCTTATGCCAGTGACAACACCGGCCCGGCCCATCCCTCCCCTCATTTGCCTCAGGCCTGGGGCTGGCATCTGGCCAAGTCACCCCCTTCCACTGTTCATCCCACCCCCACCCCATTCTCAGCAGCCAGAGCAGTGATAGTGCTCCAGCTAGGGAGGAGAGGGTTGGGGCCAACCCTGCTTCTCCAGCCTAGCCCAGCCCAGCACAGAGCTGCAAAGCATCCTGGGATGCTGGGGGATTGTGAGTTAACTTAAACCAGGAAGGGGTCTGGGACAGAAGTTCTGTAAACTGGTTTGACTTAAATCAGTTAAGTCTGATAACGTCATTCAACCAGGTTTATCTTAAACCAGTTTTGGCCATTTTGAAAGTGGTTTATGTATACTGAATTTCTGTTCTGTTACAGGTTTAAATCAGTTTCTGATCACTTAAACTAGTTTATGTGTAACTTCTGTCCCTAGCTAAGGTTCCCCAATCAAACACAGGGGTTTCTTCTTAGCCTAATAATCAGCCTGCTTCTTCTGTAGTGCAGTCACTACCTAACAACTTATCTGGAGCTCTGTCCTTCATTCCCTATTGTGGTGCAGCTTGCTCCCAAGTCATTGCCTGTGGCCTTGTGGCTCCTATCTATATGCTTCTTCAGCTGCTTACTTTCTGGTAGTTCTCTCTGCTCCAATTGCCTGCTCACTGCAGCTCTATAATGCTGTTCTTTCACGTTCTTAAAGTAACAGAGCCTAAAACCCTGTTACACTGCTCAATCAGTAAAGGAGTGGAATGGCATTAGACTGCATAGCTGCTGCATCTGGACAAGCCCGCATGTGCCTCATGCTGCATCTCAAAGCAGTTTGAGATGTGGCAAGATGCATGCTGGGAACAAAAAAATGTTCCCTGTGCTGCACATTTGCAGTGCAGGCTCAAAATTTGGTATCTGGAAATCCAGGTACAAACCCCTCCCTCACATACCTCACCCTGTGGGTCAGGAGTGAGGGGACTGGAGCATGGGGCAAGCTATGGGTTGAGAGTGAGGGGCAAGGGCAGGGGCAGGGCACTGGCATATCAGTGCTTCTTAGCACTGCACATCCTGGTGAGTGAAGGGGGTGAGGGCAGCTCTGCTTTTTCTATAACAAAAAAGCCAAAAGTAAATGCCAAAGTGTATAGATATTTAGAATTTATTTTATTATGATGATAGAGGCACTAGTAGGCTTCCAAATTACTTTAAACTTGTAAATGTATCAATAAAACATTGCCCAACTGATCTCTCTACATATAGTGGCATTTCATTTTAATAGCGGAAGAACTCTATTTTGGGTATTTTAATGAGAGAATTTGGATTGCTTATCAGAGATTTTGCTATTTTTAAACAGGGATCTCTGCTGGTAAGACAAGTGGCAAGACCTGGGCAAAGGAGCCTGTCCAGGGCCAGCACTGGGGACCCAGCTGGAGGACAGACAAGGTGGCTGACCTGTTGGCCATTTGGGGCCAAGAGGACACACTTGGACAATTCAGAGCAGGCCACCACTAGAAGCACATCTTCTGGGTGATAGCTGCCAAGATGGCAGAGTGGAGGCACCCCATCCAGGTTTGGTAGGGGTGCAGCCATGGGGTTGCATGTCTAAAGGGGCAGATGCTGTCTCAGGGGGCAGCAGGTCACAGCCAGGCAGCAGCCCCCACTGCCAGGCTGCTGCAGTGAATAGAGGGGGCAGGGGCCACTCCAGGTCAGAGCTGCTTCAGCAGTCCAGCTGAAACAAGGGGTAGTGCCCCCAGATACCAAGTGGCCGGGCCTCAGAAGCTCCTGAGGGCAAGTAGCCCTGATCTGCTGGCCAGGGCAGGTTTTTATACTGCTGGGGTCAGCACAGGTACTGGCCCCAGGCTCTACCTTCCCCTGGCTGCAGATTGAGGAGGACCTGGGCAGGGTTATTTTGCCCCAAGTGGAACAACTTACCTCGCACCACAATTCATGTCTGGACATATGCGCTAAGGCAAAAATCGCCGGCTCAAATTTGTGCTGCTGCTATCTCAGCTGCTGCAAGTGCACATGCCTGCATGTATGGATGTGCCCAAAGGATCTAAAATTTATTATAGAATGTTGATATTTTGAAAGGAAATATATATTTATATACATTTACGTTTCTTACATACTGTGAAAAAGAAAACAAGCACATTTTGTACTTAGCAACTTTAATAGTGTCTCTTTAAATGAATTGGTCTCAGATCAGGCTGATTTTTCAATCTCCTTAGGGCTTCTAGCCATAAATTCTATTCTTAATCAAGGCCTGATCCCAGGCAATGTGTTGGGTTATACTGTTGTTCTTTATGGACAGTCATAAAACAGTTTTGCATTATGAAATTTGGGAAGTCCTTAGATCTACACTGAATGTTATGCTGATGTTGCAAAGGCATCTTTCATCAAGGCTATAATCTTCTTTCCTTAAATCTGCCTTGTTATTGGCTGAGTTGGCTTTCTGCATAGCGTTCAGGAAATATTCAGGTGCTTGAATCTGGAAAGACAGGATTTTAATAGACTTGAATGTGCATTTTATATTGTAGACAGTGGGATACATCTCAATTGCGCTATTCAATAAGAAGTTGCATTCTCTCAATTCTCATTTTGAAGAGCTCAGAATATGCATCAGAATAAGCATTCACTCCATTTCACGGTTATGTCTGTCCAGGTGAACTAAACGATGGGTGCTTTGAGATGGTAAATTTCCCAACGTGGGATGTAGCGGAAAGAAATTGGTGCTGAAATTTCGAGTTGATCGGGGTCCTACAAGGAACTTGTGCGGGTTGAAAGTTTGGTAGTACTGACCGAGAAAGGGACATGGCTAGACAAGCAGTGGAATGCTTCTGCTGCAGCCTCTGTGTAACAGGGGAGGGCTGATTCAGAGAATGTTCCCAGGGCTTTCAGATTCCAGCCTGCTGGTTTACCTCCAGAAACTAAAGGCATTTCTCCATCCAGTCTCTGGTACTGATTCTCATATGGCTAAATACTTGCAGTCTTTACTTAAGACTTACTCAGGTGTTACTCCCTTTGAGTCAGTGGAAATTTTGTCTGAGTAGCACTTGAGTAAGCCATCGGTGAGGACGGGATGCCCCAATACATCTTTTCCATCTCTATCTTCAGTGGACAAAAATATGCCTCGCAGGAGGTTATGGTTATGGTTTGCTGGGAAGGGAGAGGAAGAACACTGTTCAAGCCTGGAGGCCTAAGGTCTTGGATGGAATAATTCAGAAGTGCTATAGTCCTTTCACTGGTGCTGGGAGGTGGCTGGGAGGTGGTTATCGCTACGTGTACTGAGAAAGTACTTGTAGCACAGTTCTCCCGGCAGATAGGGAGCAGGGCCGTGGCTTCAGCCCACACAAATATCCCTGCAGGGCTGCTAGCTCTGCCTGCAATGCTAATGATAGAGTTCCCCTGCCTAGTGTTCCAGAGCCATATTATCAATACCCCTTCTATCTCCACGGAAGGGCTTCATAATTGTCTATATGCTCCTATAAGTAGAAGAGCCTATAATTTTAATTTACAGAATAGCTTTTTCAATTCAGTATAATTTAAAAACTATTGTATACATGTACATTTATGCTATATACATGTCTTTGCATGTACATATGTATGTATGCATAGTACAAATTCTTGTTTTTCACAAAGAACTTGACCCAATCAAGCTAAAATAGTTGAGAGAAATCTGTGTACTAGTGAGATAAATCCAGATTGGGAATCAGTAGCTTCTATTCTCTAGTCCTGGCACTGACTCATTTGCCTTTATCCTCATCTTTAAAATCATTCATACTGATATTACTAATAGTTATACCTGACTCATGCAAGTGATGTAGAGATTAATTAGGTACTATTTAGGAAGTTCACTGAAGAAGAAAAGCACTATGCAGTGCTATTATGTTGCTGTTTATTTTTCTTTGATAGGTTACATGTTGTTGAATACCGTGCACTAGGGTAAAAGCTGAAACATAATGCATTTGTGCACTCTAAAGTACAAAATAGCCAAGTAATTTCTCTAGTAGTGAAAGTTCCCAAAGGCTTTTTTAATGAGTGCAGACACTGAGCAGTATTTTTCACTCCTGAATCGCTGAGCTGCTTTGGGTTTTTACCTTTTTACCTCCTCTTCATATTATGTGGAATCCCTTTTCCTTATTTCTGACAAAGACCTGATAATGGTGGACATGTTCATATAAGTTGTATGGTAGAGAGTTGCACGATTTGTTCATATCATGCTGTTATTACATAAGGATTGTAGATCCTAGAAGGATCATGAAATTGTCATGACAGTGGCTGTGGTTGCTTGGATATGCAAGAAGTTAATTTTGCCTGAATAATGAGACACAATCATCTGTCTCCTTTTCAGTAAAGAGTTTGTACAGGTGAGAACAGGTAATCTTTGTGAGGGCGTAATTGCAAAAGACAAAAATGTTCCTATATCAGTTCAGACTGGTGACTAATAAACAGATGTAATGCTCTAATGGCTAAATTTTGATGCACTAGTTCATTGTGCTAAAGACTTGTATGAATGCTGAGAGTCCCTACCCCCTCACTTCATCACCACCAAAGAGAAAAAAAAATCAGTTTAAGGAAACTTCAGCCTGAAAATAGCTCTGTACTGTGCATCTTTGCCCAGGGCACATTTTTCATCGGTGAGTAATAGCTTTTTCACAATCCACCTTTTATATTCATTTTTCTAATGCTACACAGTATGCCAAGGTTCATTTAAAGGAGACTACAGTATTTGTTTCTGGAAATCTTTGTAAGGAAAACAGATCTCCTTTGGTTAAGACCATCTGCAAGTAAGACCTTTATGTTCAGTCCAGTGAAATCTTTGAAGACTCATTAGCAGAAAATAAACACAAAGGGCCTGATCCAAAACCCATTGAAGGCAACGGTAAGGCACCTATTAATTTCATTAAAAGACTCTGGATTGGGCCCATGTAAACAACAAACAAACAAACTGGAGCAATCCAAGCATCCCCAGAAATTCAAAAATCTTTAAAAGGAAAATCTACTCCAAAGCCAACACAGAAGTACATGCAGTATCTATCTGCTTGTGCTGAAGCTGTTACTCAGCTATCATCAGAGCGCAGAAGTTCAGAGCACTAATGGGGCACCTCAGTCACCCTGCAGTAGTGGCAGTCTCAGAATCTCATGCCTGGCATCCAAATACAAATTACAGACAAGATTTTAGTGAATGGCAGGCTGGAGGAAAAGACTGAAAAAAAGTGATTTTTTTTAAATACATTCTAAGCAGAAGCAGTTTTGAAAGTTCATTATACTTTTCCAGGTCAGGTATAACAATTATTGTAGAATGATGAGCAAGTGCTTCAAACATACCTAACTGTATGCACGTGCACATGTGCACACGCAGACCCATAGTTATGAAAAGCACTGTGCTGAAGAAGACTGTAATCCTCCTCCTCTTAAGTTCTTTCGCAGTGGCAGGGGTATTTAAGGTGGCTCACAACTGAGTTTGAGGTGCTGCTGTGCTAGAATTCATCTTGCAGGAATTAGTCTTCAAAGTCACTGGTCAGTCTCTTAGCGAGGGATAATGTTAACTTTAAAACCTCTCCCAGGAATTAGATAAACAGTCTCTTAGGGCTCATAAGGAATCTCTTTCTCTTTTTTTAGTGTCTTGCACTTTTAGTAAGTGACAGTTTTGCAAATTGCTAGTAAAGAACTTAAATGTCTAATTAAATCTCGAAGATGTACAAGAGTTTGAAGAATGTGATTGATGCCCACAAAGGTACGGCTCCCTAATGGAGTCGTCCTGACAGCAATTGCGAAAGCCCATTTAACGGCTGATGTCTTGTTGTGATCCATGTTGTCATTTTTTCATTACTGATTAAAATTAAAAATCTGCTTGGCAAATCCATTGTAAAAATTTCCTTCATGAAAATCGACGGGTACAAATTATTTTGTCAATCGCCTGGCAATCAAAATGTGACTGGAGACTGTTTCATGCCCATATATTTTTTTCTTCTTTCTGCTCATGCCAGTGACTTTTCATAACAAAGTTTTTAAAAGCGTGGGTGGCAGCTTTGGCAATGCTTAAAAAAAATTAAAAATTAAAGCCGCAGCTTTATTTTTAATGGAATGGTCTGTTTATATTGCTTTTTTCCCCTTCCGTTTTTAAGCAAGTGGGAATGTTTCTTACTCTGAAAGTCAGTCTATGCTACATAATTGTCTAATGCTGTGTAATGACAGGTGAATAATAGTAATAAAAGCCTTTATTAGGATAAAATCTGTTTTGAGAATGGAAGCGTAAACTGTCTAAAATGCACAACCAAAAAAAAAAAAAAGGAGGGGAAAAAAGTATAATCCTGCTAGAATACTTTCAGTCGCACTAGAAAATATTTACAGCAAAGCCAATTGGCACAGTTTTCAATTTTATATTCGCATGTTAAGCTGCAGAAAATCTGGGAAAATGGAAAAGGGAATAGGTGGGATGTTACCTTGTAGCCAGCCAGCCCACAGTTCGATGCACTAACTAAGTACTAAATTTCTTGTGGTCAGCTGAGTAGCTGGAAAGTATAACTGCAAAAAAAAAAAAAAAAGGAAAAAAATAGCCATTGTCCTGTTTGGATAAAACATTCCCCCTCTTTTATATTTAAATCTAAGAACTCTTATTAAATCAAAGATAATAATAATAAAAACCCTTCCTCTCTCTAGCAGTTAGATATGGTGGTCTAATATTTAATCTTTGTTGTTGTTCAGGTTTATCTAATCTAATCTAATCTAATCTATTTACCATTCTATACCAATACGTCAAACTTCTTTGTGGAATTTTTGTGTTTCAGAGACTAATGAATTGTTTATTTTTAGCTATTGAATTCTTATAAAATTTAAGATTGAAATTTACTGTATGCTTCATATGTTCTTTCTAAACTTAGATGTACAGAAAAAGAACACTTATATTTTTCACCCTGAAGGCCAGTAAAGAACTTCTCAGCAATTCTACTTCTGTTCAGATCTATTGTGCAACCATGAGCATATGAAAGAATATTACCTTCTTAATATCATTGTATTAATAATATTCTTAGTGCTGCATAGTATAGGAAAATTATGATAGTCCCTGTCTGATTAGCTTGCTATCTGAGAAAGATAAGGAAAATATTACAGTTTAAAATCAAGTAGCAATCATAATATATTTCCTATATGACGTAGGCTACTTAAAAACAAAGGCTGCTTTCAGACATTTAAAAAAACTCCCCAAAACCGCACTTTACTGAAAGAAGCAGTGCGTTATTTCAACCCAGCCCTGCAGCATCTGTAAAGGTTGGGTGCTTCAGCAAGACTTTTTGGTCCTTTTAACTAAAGCTGATTCAATCAGCTATTAGATAAAAGCACCAAAAATGCCCCACTAAAACGCCTGATCTTTACAGACATTGCAGAGCCAGGTTGAAGTAATGCACTGCCTCTTCTGGCCATGTGCAGGGCTTGGCGTGGGAATGCACCTACTTTAAAGTGCCATTTTTTTTAGTCTGCAAGCACTCAAAGATTTGAAATTCTCAAACAACAGTAATAAATACCCTGAATTTAGTGACCCCTGAAAACATTACAAATGACATCTGTTTGCTGGGTTTTAGAAAAAGGTGGAAGATTTGCTTCCAAGAATACTGGGGTAGGAAAGAATTATTTGTAGGTGGCTAGCTGACTGACTTCTTTTTTGAATGATTATTTTAATACTCTTGAATTATGTATTCAGCTGGAAAATACCTTCCTTTGTTATCTTTGTATTATTGTTTAAACCTGAATGTAAAAAAAGAAAAAACAACGTTTTTTTCATTATTTTAAATGTTCATTTATGGAAAAAAATATGAACATCTTTCCTGCAGACAGTTTGAAAATAATAATCTTCACTTATGATGGGTGCTGTGCATCCATGTGACAGTTTAAAGAGAACATGATAGGAAGATGCATTCCAGGTGAAGTTCAATGCAGGGGCCTCCCTCAAAGGATCTTTATGAATTTTTTACTTTTCCTTCCACTGTGTGCTATTTTTTTTTTCAAATGTAAATGTCCAAAATCTCTCCAAAGGAAAGATGCAGGTTAGAAGTGTTTCAGAGTGTTGTTGATAACCTGCCTGTTGAAGCTGGTATGCTGAGCTGAGATACTGGCAGCTCGATGGGACGACGGCTGCTTTCCAAACAATTGCACAGGATTTTTGCTGCTTCATCGGTTATTGTTCGTGGCATGGGTAATAAGTGAAAACAATGAATTGGAGAAGAATACAGAAACAAGCAAAATAACAATACAAAGACCCCCCCAAATTATGCATGTTTGTAATAACAATAACATGACTGAGAGAAAAGCCAAGAAATTCCAAGTTACATGAGATATTCTACTCTTTCATTCTGCCTTTCAGGTGAAAGCAAAACAGAATACTTAATGGCATGTGCAGAGTGTCAACTTCAACGTACTAAAGTTCATTAGTTATGTTATGGTAGTTCCCAAAGATTGCCAGGTGCTTTACAAACACACTGAAAAGCCATAGCCCTTGTCCCAGGGAGAATATATTCTATGGTCCATAACTGGAGTTGTCAGCAGGGAAAGAACCTAGGCCTTCTGACACAGCGGCATGTATCCACAAAAGGATGGAGGTACCTAAGATGCAACTTAAACACCCAAATAAAAGGCCCAGGTGTTTAAGTCCAAGAGTATGAACTTAAACCAAGTTCATCTGCCAAGAGTACTTCTGCCTAACTGCATAAGGAACTATAGTTTGCAGACATCTAAGTTTTTGGCAATATAGTTCTGTAGGTGCCTAACACTGGGCATTTATACATGTCCTCAGAGACTGGGTGTGGGAGGTTGGGGTGCTTTAATTGGAGCAGCTCTGAGAACTGCTCTAATTAAAGTGCCTAGAGTGTCACGTGTATCAGCATCCTTGCACTGAAAAATGCAGTGGGGGCACTTTAACTAAAGCTCATCAAATGAGGGGCCTGTAGCAGAGCACAAGTTGTGCCTGCCACTTTAACAGGTTTAAGCAGGCTGCGGAGCAGCCGGCAGGTGCGGTTAGGTCCAATTAAGTGGTCACATGATGGAAGGGGGGGCGGGGCACCGGATTGGGTGAGGGCTGGGCAGCCAGGGTATAAGCCCAAGCCCTAGGAGCTGAGCTGGCGGCTACATCTAGGGAGCCAGTGATGCAGCATCACACAGCCTGAGGAGAGCAGCTCCCAGACCACCTGGAGGTCAGGGTAGGGACTATGGGGATGGAGGAGGTTTCTGGTCCTGGATAAGACCTGAGACTGCACCCTGCTGGGGTTGGGTGGTGTGGTGGGGCTGCTGGAGGCGGGGAAGTCTCCAGGAAATGCCACACCTGTGCCTCCCCCATGAAAAGCAAGGATGGGGCGCCATAAAGCCTTAGCTCCCGCTGCCTTGTGGGTACCTCATGGAGGGGAAAGGCTAGGGGAGCACACCCCGACAGAAAAGCACAGGGCTCAGGTCCAGTGGGTGGGGCTGAGGCAGGGTCCAGACCCATAGATTGGGGCCTGAGACCAGTGCCAAGGCTCACTGAGTGGGGCTGAGGTCCAAGGGATATAAGGCCCAGGAGCCTAATGAGGGGGCAGAGCAGTGGCCCAGAGAGGGACTAGAGGCTGAGTTTGGCCTGGTGTGGGGCAGAAAGCCAGAGGCCATGTACAGTAGGGCCTATGGGTGGCCTGAAGGACTGCACGTAAGCTGGCTGGAGCATGTGAGCGATGAAGCCCAAAGTACCTTTTAGACTAGGGCCTGGGTGGAATGAGCGAGGCCCAGTGAGGGGTGGCATGGATGAGGCCCAGGAGTTAGTGGAGTGATTGAGGCCTAGCAAGAGGCAGAGTTCGACCCGGCAAGGGGCTGGAGTTGTCAGCAATTTGGATGCCATCTGCAAGATATGGGACATGATAAAGGAGAGGTTGGAGCCGCGTATTTTGCCCTTGGCATCAGGGCTTAGAATGGTCAGCCTCCCGCTTGGATTAACATTACATTTTTTGTAGCAGGAAAGGTGTGGCAGGTGAGACAGGGTGGACTGCCCTAGACAGGTGGGTGAACCTATGTTGAGCTCGGCTGGGGACAGCCCCCTGTCACATGGCCCCCAAAACTTGCTGGCTTGGGGCTTGGTGTGGGGAGGGGAAGGACGGTTCATTCGGCAGGGGGGCTACATTCAGCCACCACGCTGCCAGAGTGACCTGGCAGTTGCAGGCAGAAGCTGAAGAGATGGCTGCTCTGGCTTTTCACCATGACGGGAACTGTGGCTGGGAGGGGGCCCCTCCACAGCTTGGCTTGGAGGTCAGGGGGGTTAACCAGTGTCTATGTGGCATGGGGGCTCCCTTCACCTTTCCTGTCCCAGTTCCCGGTGCAGTGAAACTTGGGGCTGGACAGCTCTGCTGCAGCTGCTGGCTGCTAGTGCCAAGAGGCTGAGGTGGGGGAAAGGGAGTCAGTGTTCCCTCTAAGCTGTGTGGTGTGCGTGGCTGCGCAGGAGTGCCTGGCAGCGTGGCACGCGCGCATCAACACAGCTGCACAAGCCATGCAGCTTACAGGGCATGCTGAAGGGAGCCTCTTGCCATGAAGTCCCTCCTCCCCCACAGCTTGCTAGCTGGGGTTTTGGGGGAGGGGAGCTAGGCTGGGGTCCCCCAGAAGCAGGAGGGCTCCTTACCCTCAGCTGTAGCCAGCAGCTGCAGTGTGTATTCCTTGTGCTGCTTTTGGCTGCACTGGGAACTCTGGTGGACGGGGTGGGGAGGATTGAAAAGGCTGACAGACATCTGTGACATGGGCCCAGTGCTGTCCCCTGCCAGGACCCAAAATGGGAAGCTGGGTGGTGGGGGGGGGGCATCCAGCAGCGGGATCCTTTACCAGTTCTCCAGAGTTCCTGGTGCAGTGGAAAGTGGTGCAGGGAACTCACACTGCTGCTGCTGGCTGCAGCTTGGGGAAGGGGGGGGGGGGGCCTCCCTTTCTCACCATCTTCCCTCCTAGCCTCTGCTGATAGATCCCATCTGGCAGGAGGTGGTGGGAGGCTGGTGGGGGGGGGAGGGGGCTGCTCTGGCAGGCTCTTGGGAGGCCTGTGGGAGTGCCCCCTGTCTTCTGGCCTTGGCTAGTGCAGGCAGGCACTGAACCCATCCCACTGAACAGGGGACGTCTGTTTGGTTGGAATGGTCTCTAATTTACAGCACTTTAAGTAGAGAGAGCTCTTTCCACCAGGGGATTTTTGAACATCTGTACTTAGCCATAATCTATATGATGATAAAAGCAATGTAAATAGGTATAGCATAACATGGCCTTTCCAATGACACCACACACTCCATATCAGTACAACAAACACCTGAAAATCTGGATTATGTTCTACAAGATTTGGTGAGGTTTGTGATAACATGGTAAATGTTTGCACATGTGCTCTTTCCTTCTGGTAGAGGGGAATTAATATTCAGTACATTAGTCCTTTTACACTGAGAACTAAAAAACCATTACATTTCATTTGCCACAGGATAAGAGTGCACACATAAGCAGTTACTTAAAATCAGCTAATGTGTGATAAAGCCCTGTCCCCTCTTTTGTTGCTATAACTGGTTGCATACCACCTATACCTTCAGTAAGTGAATCCTAATAGCTGCTCTGGCTTGCAACAGACTCTATGGGCATGTGTAGATGAAACAGGGGCCCTAAATTCAAGTGCTGGGTTTTAAAAAACACTGCTTCAATTTAGGGCTGATTAAACCCCTGTGTCATGCACACACCCCATTGACTTCCCTGCCTCTCCAGTGGGGAGGGGAGGGCAAGCTGCTGGTGGGCAGGTACTTCCCTCCACAGCAGCTGCCCTTCCAGCCCCCAGGCAGCACCTGCCCACAGGCACCCAACTTGGGCAGTCCTGGGGGGGGGCACCACAGTTGCGGAGGGAAGCACCAGGCCCCCATGCAGCTCAGGCTGGCAGGCAGGCAGGCAGGCTCCAAGGGGGCGGCGGAGGCGGGGGGGGAGATCAGGCTCGCTGCTTTTCTTGGGTGGAGCTGCTTTCCTGGGCTGCTGCCAGGGTGTCTGCAGGGCTTCCTGCAGAGCCGTGAAGCTTCACAGAGCCCGGTGCTTCACTCTGTGGCTGTAGGGGCAGCAAACTAAAAATCCTCGAAGGAGTTTTAGTTTGCTGTGCCCCAAGTCATTTAAGGCACATTACACCGCTGAATTTCCTACAGTGGCTGGATTTAATGCACAATATGCTGCCAAGGCGTGCAAACAACGACACCATTAAAGCGGTGCAAAAGCATTTAGCCCGCTTTAAAGTGTCGTGCAAACACACCTCTCATTTTATCTACACACAGCCTATATATGTACATTTTCATACAGGTTATTATTTTACTTTGTAGAAATAACAGAATATCCCTGGATCTGTCTGTCCTGTTGGCCTCCACTGAGATACACTAGCTATATTTACATGAGACACTGACTGTGCAGTCATTACTGCACAGTCATTTAGTACTTGTACAAACAAGAACTAAATTGCACAGTAGCATTGCCATACAGCTTTTAGGTGACACTGACTGTACAGCATCTCGTTATGACTGTGCAGTCGTGTCACGTCATGCTTTCTGCAAGATGACACTATTGCACAGTCATAATGAGCTACTGTGCAGTCAGTGTCTCATGTAGATGTGCCCACTTTGTATGAAGCAAAGGAATGAGGTAAGAATTTATTACTGACACTTCCTAAAATGTGCCTTATATATTGGACAGTTTGGATAGAGTAGACATTCAACAAGTTATTGCAGTTGTCTAGGTCTTATCCCTTCTTTGACTTGTATGGGACTTTGCATGTGTCAGGATGGAAGACAACTTCATAGGGCATGTCCAGGGAAGCATGGATGTTTGTTTTCCCCAGGGACAAGTAGCAGTGGCACACCTTGTGCCACACGGGCTCTGCTGCATGGCAGGTTACCCTGGATGGGGTAGAGGAGGCTGGGGCCAGCAACTGTGCTGGCCCGCAGCAGCCTTATCTGGTGTCCTGGGGGCCTCTTGGGGCTGCAGCCATGGCAGGAAGCCTGGCTGGCAGCTGGAGTGTGGCTGGCTGTCCAGGCTCTGGTTTGGGTACCATGTGCTGCCGCCATGCGCACTGCCCTGCTTTTTTTCATTGTGGGTTTTTTTGACCCCAGGATCTCCCAGAGTCACCCACCTTTCCCCACTGCAAGGTAGCAGTACAAGGAATGCCTTCACGTGCAGTATGTTGCAGAAAGGTCTGTGGCGCCACATACCACACATCTGTGCTCATCTGGATGTGGCCATAGGTTATGTCTACACTGCAAACTGCAGAGATACCCAAACTAGCTAGCAGGGTATGTTAGTCTGTGTTGTGTTCACTGCTGCTCTAAGTGGATTACTCCATAGTTTAAAACTAGAATGGGCAGTCTACACTAAGCCACAGTTTTCCATGTAGATGCACTCTGATTTTGGTCTGAACTATTTGAAACTGTTTTTTATTTTATTTTTAAAGTCAGTTTTTGGCTCCATAGACCACATCAGTCTATCATGTTTCTTGGCAGCAGTAGTGCACAAACTGAATTGGCATGCTAAAGCTCCCAGTTCAGAACATGAAAAAGATATAGAGGTAAGGAATCAAAATAACTTAATTAGTTACAGAGCTTTCTTTCTATCCATATTATCTGATTGTGTTATTGAAGCCCACATTACTCGCTAGTTAGACTCAGCTCTACCCCTTGCACTAGCAACATACCCCCTGAATGTATTTGTTGTGCTTTAGTGGGATTTTTTCTTGAATAAGGAATGTTGGGTCTTAAAAGTCAACCAGATTTTTGAATTTATGGAATGTTCAAAAAAACAGCCTAGAACCACAACTTTTATGGGGATTATATGTACTTAATATCCAACCTTGTTGTATTTTTGAATTTTGCTAAAGAATTAATTTTCAATCTGACAGCATTTATTCCAAGTTTCCAGTGTGTGCATATTTTTAAGGTTGAAGGATAAATCTCTTAAGTAGGGGTAACATAATCTTAACCATATTGGTGTGAATGGGGATGCCATGAAGCCATAATGGGATTAAAGAATCCATGTTTTAAGACATAAGGTACAGAGTTGATACATGTTTTATAGTCCTTGCAATCATTAGGTTTTGCCTCACTAAGGATCGCAGTTTTGGCATAGGGATTACAACTAAACAAATAGATAAACAAATTAATTTTTTTCTAAGGAAAAGCTGATATCTCTCTTGAATAAAGTGCATTTACTTTACTTTATTCCAGTAGGAGTATATATAGGCCAGTGTCATACTGGGATGTAGGCAGCTGGGTTGGGGGCCATCTGAGGTTTGAGGCATGGACCTGGGTAAAGATGGGTGAGTAAAATCCAGGGGACAAAGTGGGTCAGAGAGCCAGGAGGTCAGTCAGAGAGTGGTTGAACAGCTGAGTCAAGGGTACCAGAGGAGTAGACAGCAAGTGAGGTTACCAATGAGCTGAGTCAGGAAGCCAGATAATCAAGCCAAGAGCAGAGTCTAGGAGCAAGCCAGACCCTATTGCCCAGACACTTTCTCTTTCTCTTCCTCTTCAGGGGCTTACACGTGTGAAGTGGAAGGTCACCTAACCCTAGCTGGCCACTCCTGTGACAGAGATGGGCAGAGGGTTAAGCCCTGCTGGAGGCTTCAGATCAGCCTTGACCTATCTGGGGATCAACTGTAAGGTGGCAGGCTGAGATGAGTGGCTGTGCTGGCCAGGTTGTGGCCCCAGGTCTACAGCTGTGGTCTGACAACCATTACAAATGGAATCTCCATACAATTCTTCAAAGAGTCACCATTCATCTTGTTATGATTAAAATCATGATAATACAAGTTTTGAGGGAGCCTCAGGTAAATTTGGTTGTTCAGAATAAGAATTTGTGATCTGTGCTGTTTTGCCATAAGTGTGATCTGAAAAGAGAAAAAACTAGATGGTTTCAACTGAATTTTTCTATGAATCTTGTTCCTTTGAATCAGAAACTAAAACAGATATCATCCAACAATTAAGAGAAATGAGCATGAACCTGAAACACCAGAATTTTTTATGGCTTTGTTTAATATGCAGAGATGGTAGCCTACAAATGCAAAATAACATTGTTTAAATCAAAGCTAGTTTTGAATTTTCAGGACCATTAAAAAACCCAGTGTGAAACCACAAAACTTCTGTGTTTTTTTGCTCTCTTGTAACCTAGAAAATATCCAAATGATTTAAACCATATTTTGTGAAAACAAGTTTCTCTTGTGTTAAGAACTTTGGTGTCAAGTTTCAACTTACAGCAATTTTTTATAGGCTGAAATATTAACCTCTGAAAATAGGACCATGTAGTAGAAACTATGTTAATCCCTTGATTATTGGGGCATGGGTAAGTATTAATTGAGTATCTCTCTGAAAGATGTAGAAGGCCAACTTCTGCTCTCAGTTACAATTCTGTACCTGGAGTAACTTTTTAAATTTCAAGTCTTTACTTCCACTTAGTATATTTTTAAGGTTTAACTTCATTTTCAAAACTACTATACCCGGAAGCTGTATGTGTGTACCATAAAAATGAAGGTCCATGTAATTTTAGATTCATGAACTGAAATATGCCTATTCAGATTATTCGAGAGTTACAGACAATTGTGACAACATACTGTGGTTTCACAGAATCATATACTTTATGATTGTGTTCTTGTTGTGTTTGTCTATGATACTTTTGTCATAGGCTTTGAGATACTAAATATTTTCCAGAAAATAAGTCGGCTCTGAAAAAATTAAAGTATTTTGTTATCTCTACCAACCCCAAATGTCACAACTTTTATGAATAAAGATAGCCATATGAGTTTTTATTTTCTTGACTGGATGCCTAAGTAACTCTTTCCATTTCATATTGGATGTCTTTTTTTTTTAAGTCTTTCTAACTTGAGTTTGATTCCAGTGCCATAGAAAGGCTTCAGTTAACTTAAATCAGGGGTGTCCAACCTTTTTGAATGTGGGACCGGATCACAAACTTTTTATCACCCAGTGGGCCGGTGAGCCATATTCAAAGACCTCACAGAAAGTGGTATCACATCAGGAAGTGAGGTCACGTGACCTTTGACGCCAATGAAGTTGAAGGAAGTGACAATGAAATGGGTCTGGAAATGCGGTTTAAAATCCAAAATAAAAACAATATAAAAGCAAGAATGAAATAATACCAAACACTTGACTAAAATAAACACTTTCGCTTCTACTCACTTCTCAGTGAGTGAAAGAAGCATAATGCAAGTCAACAGATCAAATGTGGAAAAGATATCAGCCAGAGTGGAAACTAATCAAAGCAACAAAATATGGGCATTTTTGAGAATAATCTAGACTATTTATACGTAAGGTGACCATATATCCTGGTTTGGCTGAGACAGTCCCAGATTTTATAGGCTGTCTCAGTGTCCCAGCCACTGAAGAAAATTTAAGCAAAAGTACCAGTTTGGTGGGAATCTGGGAGCTGGGGGGTTGGGACTCTGTGTGTGTGTGTGTGCATGCGTGCATGCATGTGCATGTGTGTGTGCATCCAAGCACATGTGTATTGCAGCAGACTGAGTCAACGCAGCTATTGGGATGTGCTGGAAAGCATGGTACTATTGTCACTGGAGCAAGGGCTGTGGGCTGGGGTGGGGGCTGGGGTGCTGGCCAGGCTGGGGATGCTGCATGTGCTCTGTCTGCCCTGCTCTGACTCATGGCTCTGGCCCCATTCTGGCACCTGCTGCTGCATCCTGGCTGTGTGTTGCTGGGCTAAGTCAAAGTCAGCCACATTGCAGCCCCATGTGGAGAGCCCAGTCTGGTCTGGCCACATCCTGCGCTAAGCAGAGAGGGGAGCGTGAGGCTGGGGCTGGCTACCCCTGCCCAGCCAGGGACTCATGGCCAGGATGCAGCTGCAGGTGTCAGGATGGGGACAGGGACAGCGCCAGAGGTGTGAGTCAGACAGAACCCATGCAGAGACCCCAGTCTGGCCAGCACCCCAGACTGCAGCCCTGGCTGTAGTGAGAAAGGCACTGTGCTCCTGACAGCTGTTCTGGCTCTGCTCACTGCCACACACTTCAGCGTGCATGCATGTGTGTAAGTGCACGTGTGTGTGCATGTATGCCCTCCCTTGTATTTCTCCATCCTGGATGTCTTGGTCTGAGGGACAAATGCAGCCTCTGGGCTGGGCTCCTCCTGCCTCCTGCCCAGCCCGGCTCTGGCAACCGCGTGCCCCGCAGCCCTGGCCCGGCCCCGAGGCGCCCCCAGCTCTGCGTGGGAACTTACCTCGTGCCTCATCCACCACACATGCGGGCTGGGTGTGGGCCATGCTGCAGCTCCCCCGGCCATGTGCCGGCGGCAAGGGGCGGAGCTAGAGAAGAAGCTGCATGCGCTGTCCCCAGCTCGTCTAATCAGGCGGGGCTGGGGCAGCCCCGCGCTGCGTAACCCTCAGGGCAGCGGCAGCAGGACCCGGCTCACAGATGAGCCCAGCCCCGTGGGGGAAAGCAGCTCCCCTCCCCTCGCTGCCAGCTGGGGCCTGCAGGCCAGCCCTTCCTGCCTCGCCACGCTTCGCCTTGCTGCTGCCCCACTGCTGCCACCACCAGGGAGATCCGTGCTCTGTGGGGGCGGCGGCGCCTGCTCCACCACCGGCAGCTCCATGCCCCATGGCGGCGGCGCTGGCTCTGCTGATGGCGGCTCTGTGCTCTGTGGCGGCGGTGCTGCCACCACCGCGGGCCAGATAAAATGGCTTGGAGGGCCACATGGCGGCCCGTGGGCCATATGTTGGACAAGCCTGACTTAAATGGATACTGGGATAGGCTCTGTAAGAGCTATTATATATCTTAAGAGCTGTTACTACCAGCGCAGGTTATTGGTAACACAAGAGTGATGTGCTCACCTAATCTAGTCCAAGTTCTTTCTAAGAAAAAAATGGTCTTAATTAGAGATAACAACACACTCTCTCTGAATCCTTGTCTCTCCACATACATGTACAGACATGTGTGACTTTTGTGTACATTTATACATATACAAATACGATGTAGAGTAGGGGTGTCAAAAATATGGCCTTTGGATCAGATCCAGCCCATGAAGCCATATCAATTCGTCCCTGGATGTGGGGTATGCTGGATGGCCCTGCATGACACCATGGAGCAGTGGGGTGGCTGCCATGTGCAGTAACCCCCCCATGGCTGTGCTTTGCTCTGGGGCCATACTGCATCACACAGTTGCTCCAGGATTGTGCAGCTCAGACCTCTGCAGTAGCAGCTCCAGGGCGATGTAGCATGGCCCTGCGGCAGGAGCTCTGTGGTGCTATGCACAGCCTTGTGTGGCCAGAGGAGTTTGAAAATGAAGTACACCCTTGATGTAATGTATATGTAATGTGTCAAATAAACAAACAAAACCCTGCAACACAACTTGAAAGAATGGATTACCATTTTGATTAAGCACCAGAATGTTAGAAAATGCTATGTACTAGATTTTCAGTTCAGTGCAACCTAAATTTGGTCCCTTGTATGCATATATTAAGTTATAAGCTTTAATGACATTATTTTTTATTTAAAGTAACTACATGATCTTTTTTATTCCGTAAGATCCTATGTTCATTCATTGTCTAGGATAGATACTGTTCAGAGAATAAATCAAAGTTGTCTAGTGTAATAATCTGCTATCTGTTGGACCTCTGAGACTTGAGTTTGCCATGTTAGAGATCTGCCTGTGTTCTATTCTCACTTGTGTAATTCTTCACGAGGAGAATTCACTTAATAATAAGAGCTGTGAAGGACACAAATGTATTATATTGATTAGCAGAAGTAATATTCAACCTCATGGTTTCCAGACCACTTCACTTCCCCTAGACAAAGGACTATTCTTATAGAGGGAGCAAGAGAAGGAAAATAATGATCCTGAGTCCTGTCAGGAGCATAAGTGAGATGCGAAGGGTTACGTATGTGCAGTGTTAATAGAGACTGGATTTTTTTTACACCACTCCAGGAGCAAACTCAGCTATGTAAAATGCTGATGGGAAACAAATTTCAACAATGTATATTTGAGCCAACAATGAATAGACCTGCATGAGGGAAGAAAAAACATCTCCCTGTCCCAAGGACTACTTCCATGCCAGATTTAAGTGTCCTGCTGCAAACCATGATAACATTACAGCTGTTCAATAAAACAGTCAAAAGGATTTTTATAATGGAATATGTTAGAAAAGCTAAATATAGGAGTCACTGCTGCTTGCTTTGTAATGATGTACTCTAACCCTAACTCTCATATCCATATGTATATGCATATTTGCGATGACTACTTTGTGGGAAAGAATGTAACTTTTTCCAGATGAATGTGACTGTTCATATAGTTGCTGTCCAATTCATGCTATCACAGAAAATGCTTGAGTAATTTTGCACATAAATGGTCAGCATAGATAAGTCATTGCAACCACAGCTTGGCAATAACTTAGGCTTCCTGATTTTCAGTAAAAATGATCTTTTTATATATTCAGGAACAAGTGTTTTCAAGGTGATGGTCATTACACCAATTATTTTTCCACTCTACTTTAGAATGACATACCACTACTCTGAAGTACAGAGAGAGGGATTGTATTGCAAGTAGTGTGAAAGGATTCAGGCATAATTTGAGCAAGTGATTCATGACATTTTAAAGCAGTTATGATAGAATGGATTCTCCTTAAAAGAAACGCTACACTTCTTCCCTTGCTGTTTCTAATGCATAGTATTTTTCCTCAGTTTCTGTCCTAATCTCTTTTGTTATGTTGTATTGCATTGCACTGTGTTGAGTTGTGTTGATGAGAGGTTATCCTGAGGACAACAGGAGATAAGATTTTAATATAACCCTTGTTAGTTGTTGCAGAATCAAACCATGTAAGTGTAGTTTGGGATTTCATGACAAAATATTGTTGGTTACCTAGTCTAATGGCTGCCATAAAAAATCTTTTATACCCTTTATTAAAGACACAGAGAAAAAAAGAAGTCACTCAAAGCATTTGCAACTTTTTAAAAATTAAGAATAAGCATTAAGATAAGAATTAAGGCTTTCAGTTTAACAAGTTACCTAATTTCCTTTCTCTTTATATCTCTACGTTCCCATCTGTCATGGGGAAACCCCCCTTGCTTGACAACCATAATTCAGTAAATTGTATTAAAGTTGACATTTAGGGCTGGTTTGAAAACCTTTGATAGAACCTGTCAGAAAATGTAGTTCTTTCAAAAGTAAACTGCCAAAAATCTGTTTTGGAGAAAAACAGAACAAAGCACACTGTTTCAACATTTTTTAAACTTCATAGTTTAATTTTTTTTGAAAGAAAAAAGTTTTCTTTTCATTTCTTTAAGTTTGCATTATATTATATATTTATTAACATGATATAACATAAACAGTGGAAGCTGGGCACAGCTACATGAGATGTTTACTGCAGAGTAGACTAATTAGTAAACAGTATCAGAGTAGACTTCACAGTAAATGTTGCTTGTTTACACATGGGCCCCATTAGACAGGAGTAAAATAATTAATAGAGCTGTGCAAAACAACACCATTTTGCTTCAACTTCCGTTTTGCTGTTTCGCCAGGACAGTTTTTTATTTCAAGTTTTGTTTTGCTTCATTAGCACTGTTCCGTTTCATTTAGTTGAAACTGTTTCGATGCTGTTTTGACATTTTGCCCATAGGCTATAATGGGGAAACACGCAACTGCCTATAACTGTAATTTTTTGGCAGATTTGGATGAAAACACCAGGAATGGTAGCTCCTTCTGAGGGCATGAAGCCTGCCAAAAAAGCGTGAAGACACAGGGGGGTGAAAACTGCAGGCATGCTAGCCCCTGCAGAGGCCATAGAGCCTGCCAGGTTTCAAGGAGATAGGTGCAGGGGTTTCTGGGAAACTGCACCTCAAGTTGTTGACTGCACCTCAAGCTGTTCCACCTCAAACTCATGATATGTGACTCTGTGTGTGTGTTAAGGTGCACCCTCACTGGCTCTGGGGCCACTACATGACATGGTAGTATGGCCCAATAAGGCCTCCTCCTCCCCTACAGCCTCAGTCTTGTCCACCACTTTAAATAACAACAGGTAAAATAATAACTGGGTGAGGAGCAGCACAGTAGCACCAGCAGCATCTCAGGCAGCCAAACTGTGACAGCCTTTCTTTCCTCTCCTGCAGGACCTTCTTCTCCAGCGTGTGTGTTAAGATGCACCCTCACTGTGTCCTTCTCCCCTCTTCCCCCTCCTTCTCCTTACTTTCTGTTTCCCTGCAGGCAAGTCCAGCTTCAGCTTCCAAACTCGAAACATTTTGAAACTTTTGAAATGTTTTGACTGCCCTCTTTTTGTTTTGAGGCTGTTTTGAAGCTCTTCATTTAGTTTTGATTTCACTGTTTCAGGCTCAAAACAGCCAGTGAGATTTCACATAGTCCTACTAATTAACTCTGCAGCACAATAGTACTTGTAAATACAAGGAGTTTTTTACTCTGTAGTAGTGCATGTGTAGATGCTACTCTGGCTAGCTGGCTCATGAGGGTGCTTCACTGTGAGGGCTGCCTGCTGGCTAGTCCCTCTGCAGCACATTGAGCCAGGGGGGAGCTGCTGCAGGCTGGCAGGTTGACTCCAAGGACCCTCTGCCAGCCAGAGCTGCTCCAACCAGGCTCAATGTGCTGCAGTCCTGGGGACACATTCAAATGGTGCTCTGAAATCAATACACTCTGGAACAATAAGTGCCAGTGTTTATTGCTTCACATTAATTGCACATGTAGACACACCCACTGAGATGAAACATAGCAATTTGTTGCAAGAAAACTTTTTGATTGTTACTAAATCTTTTTTTCCCCATAATTGTTCTTGATGGAGAACTGGAGGTTGTTCCAATTTGGAAAGAATCCAAATTATGAAATCTTGAAATTCTTCATGGAATAGTATTATTTTTCTCTGGCTAAATAGCCTTCACCTGCCCTTACTATGCACTCTGGATTTGTCAACTTGGCACAATGGAGAGCCATGAAGAGACATCCAAGCTGGCTCTGAATAATCTAGGCAATGGAAGCAGTGTAACCAAGTTATTGAAGTACTTCCCAGAGCTTATTTAGCCCTGCTGGGAAGCAGGACATATTGTATGGGTGGAGCAACATACTAATACAGCTGTGGGTCTGTGGTGCCTGTGGGTGGGTCTACACACTCCCGTATGGCACTGTTGCTACTGCGCTGTGCTTTAGTATTTCCTTTTGGCACCAGGCACATGATTATTTTTAGCTGCTACTTCACTGTAGCAGCGCACTATAACAAGGGAGAGTGCTGCAACAGTGAAGTAACTGCGGGTCATGTGTAGATGCATGTGGTTACTATGTTGCCGTAGCACATTGCTAGAGCAATGTAGTGTCACATGTAGACGCACACCCTATGTGATACTGCATTGGGCTATGTAGACAATCCCTCAAAAATCTGGAAAATTTTTACTAAGGATGGGTTTTCACCTTTCTGTCTGTAGGCTTGGAGCAGGAAAGCAAGACTTGCCTTGACCAGCATAACAGGACTTTCTTATTAGCCAGAAGGCAAAAGGGTAAAGAGAAGAGAGAATTAATATTGTGATGACGGAAAATAAGAAGTCAGATGAAAGGTGACAGCAATAACTGGCTTACATCCTAGGTGTTCTTCAGGATCTAGTTGAAACGTGGAGAACTTGATGCCATCTTGTTACCTTTCACGAGCTTTGTCTAGCACAAATATCTTTCAGAATCAGGGTGATGAAAGTCCAGCAGAGTAATGGTAGATTCTGAAATCCCAGGAGATGATGATGTGAGTGGCAGCAGCTGTGAAGCTTACTCCATGAAGTTTAGTTTGTATATCCCATTATTCCCTTCCAAGACTATCTGATAAACAATCCTGTTAAAATGAATCAGACCACCACATTACGTGATTTGCACAGTAAATATTTCTTTCTGTTTCTAGAATATTTCAGCTTGTCATACTAACCTAAACCTTGAAGTCTCCTTAGCACATTTCTTTAAACTAATCCATCCAGTTTGTACTAGTATTCCTGTCTTCAATGTTTATCTGACATCTTAGAAGCAATATTTAAAGAGCTGAGCAGGTCATTAGTAACCTTGGGCAACTTAGAATATAGTAGTCATCTGCTCCCAGCTGCACATCATTGACTGGTAGAATTATGATATTCTGTACAGTTTGTAAGGAGATTTAAGATCTTTTCATATGAATGATCACTTAATATTTATTAATTATTATTTTCCTTTAATGAGGCAAATCTCTTCTTTTAAAATGTTTTTTGCTGAAGTTAGTAGAAATTTTGCTATCTAATAAAATTCACAGGTGTAAATATGCTTGTGACTTACAAAGTATCTTAATGTATTTTCATTGCATTGTATCTGAAGGATTTAACCTTGGGGACAAGTTTCATCTGCCATATCTTTTAACCATTTACAAGTACTTGAAAGAAAAGAAATCAAGATCCTAATCTTGCAAAAATCTGATTCACACAGGCTCCATTGAGGCTGATGGATATCCTTGCATAAATATGAATTTGCAGGAGAAAACCTAAATCAGCGTTTATATTTTCTGATAAACAAAACTAGATTTTTGGTCATCTCTTTCTCAGAAAGTAAGACTGTAAAATTCCACTTGGTTTTCCTTTGGCATGAATTGTAACAGCCATTGTGATGTTTGCCTCGCATCTAGTGAGAGGAATTTTTATGTTATTCTGGAGCGCTCTCTCAGAGCACGGGGAAGGCAATTATTTTGGGTGGAGGGCCACTTACTGAGTTTTGGCAAGCTGTTCAGGCTGCATTTCCCTTTCCAGTGCAGGGAAGCAGGAACAGCCCAATGGTCCCAGGCCAGAAGCCTCTGTAGGCGGGGGTTTCTGGTTGCAGGGGCGGGGCTGTGCAGGCCTTGCTGCTAGGTCCTGGCACCAGCTTCCTCTGAGTCCTACTGCCCCTGGCTCCTTTCACCTTTGACAGGAAGCTAGGATCAAATAAATATTAATTTTCTAAATTTTTTAGGGGCCCCATGGGATGGATAGAATCGCCTGGCAGGCCAGATCTGGCCCCCGGGCCGTATTTTGCCCACCTCTGTTTTAGAGCCCTGACAGACATTATTTCTGTAGTGATACAAAGTCTGCAGCACTACAAAATATAGTGTGCTATGGGCAGGCACACATGCAAAGCCCCTTGGCTGAAGTGCAACAAAATCACCAAAAGGCAGGTTCTCCTGCTAGGGTGCTGCCCCCGGCCCCAGGGGAGCCTATCAGAGAGTCAGACAAGCTCATCGACATATGCTTTCCTGATCAGTTGTTGCTGCCGTGGCAATAGCTGATTGAGACTATTGCAGCAATGGTAGGGGATCATCCAGTGGTCTCCATTCTAGGGTTGCTTGGTAGCTGGCGACTTGAAAGTTGATAGTTCAACTCCCTGCAAGCTACCCTGGGAGGCAACAGCTGACCATGCAGTTTTCCTGCCCAGTCCGCCCCTGCCACTACTGCACCCTTGTCTTTGTTGACACTAGTGTCACATCTTGCACGCTACCCTGGTTGACAGCCCTACCCTGTCAGCCCTTGTCCCACTGCAGCTCTGTCCCCATTGCTGCCCAGAGGCAATAAACCAGGCAGCTCGAAAGTTTTCATAGCTCCCTACTGGATGGGCTACGAGGAAGCCATAGATTCATAGATTGTAAGGCTGGAAGAGACCTCAGAAGATCATTGGATCTAGCCCCCTGCACCAAGCAAGAAAGATAACTGGGGCTCAGATGACCCAACAAGGTGACCCCAGCAAGTACAGCAAAGCCAGTACTATCTGTCTTTCCTACTCACTTGGAGAGGGGGAGGGAAGGTACAGCACTGTGGGATAGTGGTGGATCTAAGACCTAGTTATATATTAAATTTGCTCCAGCATGACAAAAGAGTTGCTGTTTGGAACAGAAACTTCTTTGTTGTGGATCCACCATTTTTGTGGGGAACTGGCCCTTTTTGTAGCACAGCAACATGGTGTGAATGTGTGGCCATTTGCACTTTGTTGTTCTTATCTTGTATATAAAGCGGGGCAAATCTCATGTCTGCCAGCTCCCTTAGTGACTCAAAGCTTTAATATTGTGATTAACTGGTAGGTGGTTTAGGCAGTGATGTTCATATGCTCCCTTCCTGACTATTACCTTATACAGTCAAATTTATTCCCAAATTCTGTGCGCTAAGCAGAGAGGTTAAGAATACATTTTTCATTAGCCAAATGACACCTTATGCCTCTACCTATATTCCATCTCATTATCTGTGCCCACCCAACATATCCTTTCTTTGTGCCTGTGGATGTTGTAATGCCATTTTTGGATAGGAGAATATGACGTATGTAGCATAATTTAAGTGACTTTCAATTATCTTTTCAGAAAAAACTAAACTATGCAGGGTTAAAAGTATATATTTCAGAGGAAACCATGCCCATAGTACTGTTTAGCTTATATTTGACAAAGCACTGATGTGACAAAGCTTATGGCAAGTGCCATACAAAGATTCTGGGGATTAAGGAAATTAAATGGTTTTAAAATAAAAGAAACCCCTGGGTAATGTGTTCTTTAGCACTGGGTTGCATACTGGTCAAATTCAATGACTCCAACACTTCTGAAAAAAATAGCATACATATAATGTCAGAAATAAGCTGATCTAAATGAAAGGCTTCTATCCTAACATTTGCCTTTTATATAACTTGTTACTACAGTAATAGAGTTCTCAGTAAATTTTGAGCCGAAATTTTCATCTGAAGTGTTTTTGGAAGGGTATTATTACAGACCTTCTAATTTCCACTGCAGCTAAGCATGTATTAATAACAAGGAGAGGTAAGGAAACTGCTGGTATATCCAATGGTGCTTGACATTTAGTAGATGAATTAAAGTTTACAGTCAAATTGGTTTTTAACTAATAATATTAGAGATCTTTGTTGCAAGCTTTTATTTTTCAGCCTCTTTCTTTTGCTTTTTCATTCTTTCTTTCATTCTTTTTTTTCTTGATATTTTCTCAGTCTTCTTTCACACCATGTATTCATGGTGTGCAAATGGTAAGAGTCACTTGGAATGAGTTACCCTAAAATCAAGTGATGTTCTTTGGAATTAGTATCCTTAATTGCATCCTTTGGGCTAAAATTCTATACTCATTTACATCCTCACAACCATGTGAGTCAATGAGGCTGTAGCAGTAATAAATGAGAATTATGAACCAAATTTTACTTTCAGCCACGGTGGTGTAAATTAGAAGCATTTTAATTGATATTAATAGATAATTCTGATTTACATCAGCACAAGTGTGAGCAGAATTGAATACTTTGTCTTTGATAATGATGTTTGAATTGCAAAATTACAATGGGTACTTCAGAAACAGCTCTTTAAAGGGGAACAAATTCAATCAGTAGAAATTGGGAACATTACAAATGCTCATCCAACTCCCTAAAGATCCAATAAGAAACAGAGGATGGGTACAGAGATTAGTGCTTCATTATAGCAGGGAAAAACCAAACTACACTTCGTGTTTTTCTGAAAGTTACCCTGCCACAGGCTTCTTTTTATCTCCTTTCCATGTTCCACGTTATATATCTTGACAAAGCAAATAAAATAATTCTGGGATAAACACTAATGCTTCATTATAAGCAAAAAGTAGTAGGAATGTTGCCATCTAGTCCCATTCCTTTCTTTCTCGCATCCTCCAAGAACCTAACCTAAGACAACTAAAATAGTTAAGTTTTTGATGCTCTCAGTTAGGATGATAGTCTGGCAAGGTGTTTTTGGGTTTTTTTTGTTTTTTAACTACCTTGTCACCATGCTCACTTGTTCCTTTTAGTATTGTGCTAAATATTCCAATAATCAACTAAAGCTTTATCTAATATAGTTTTAAAGAAGGCTAATGTCCAGTGTAGTCCTAGTCAACAACAGAATAACACCTACATGCTAGTCATCTTTAGGCAGTAGGTAAAAGGGAGCAATTACTTTTGTGTTCTTTCATTTGAACATGTGGGTGGAAGAGCTGTTCCTGTCCTTGGCTCAATTGTGTCCTTCACAGATACTGAATGAGTTAATTATAGATTACTGCCTAATGACATAACTATGCTTTCTGAATCTCACAGAATGACAATCCATGATCAAAATACTGCTCATTACTATGTTTGCTCATCAGCCTGAAAATCTTGCTAGACACATCCATACACACAGGTACAGTTTCTTTCTCCCACTCTTTCACTCTCACAGGCACAGGCACACATGGACACACTGGGTGCGTCTACACATGCATTTACTGCCTAGATTTACTGCAGAGTAAGTCACTGCAGAGTAAGGGCTTTTGGGTAGGTGTCTACACATGCAAGGATTAGGGGGAAGATTTGCTTCCAGTTCCCTGCAGCGTTGCAAGGGGCCCCTGCCACCACTGGGGGGAGTTTCAGGCTCTGGCTGCAGCTGTCAGCACCCAGCAGCCATCTTTAAAAGCCAGCTCCGCTCTCTGGCCAGTCTCTTCCCTGCCCAGGAGCAGTGTTCCCAGTGCAGGGGCAGCAAGCAGCAGCTCCCTCCTTGCCCACTGTGCCTCCCCAGGCCATAATTACTCCAGTCCCTGCCCCTGGTAGTGACAACCACCACCCTGTGATCCTGCTAGCCATGGTGTTGGCCCCAGCAGGCCAGTCCCAAGAAAAGCTATACCAGTGGGGACCAGGGCACCAGGTCTGGGATGCCTTGCCTGACCACCTCCTCCTGCACTCTCCACTCTAGCCTGCCTGCACTGCTGGCCATGGACCCACCCACCCCCAGTACCATGCTCACTGCAGACACATGTTAGAAGAACAACTCTTTATTTCTCTCATATCCAACAAACCCCTCTCCCTCCCAACACACAGGACCCCTCCACCACCTACCCTACCCACCAACCATCAAAAACCCTCTTCTCTGCACAGACTACATACAATATCAGTTTTGTTGAGACCTGGAGTGGGGGGCCATGGGGTGGGGCTGCCTAGGAGCAGAGCCTGGAGGCAGGTGGCCAGCACCCCAGCTTCTGGCTTCCCTCGCAGGTCTACACACTATGATGACTGCAGTGGGTGGCAGGGTCTCACCTAGGGGCAATGGCAGCCAGTTCTCCTCCAGTGTGGGCAGCTCCCCCTCTTCCAGGCGGTGCCCTTGTGGAGCTGGGGTGCACAGTAGGCCTGGGCCCAGGCAGGGGGCTGAGTGGTGGTAGGCCTGGAATGGGGGCTGGGCTAGGGGCTCCTGGCAGTGGGAGGTGGCACAGGACCTTCTCCCAGGCCCAGGGGTGGTAGGAAGCTACCAGGGAGCTGGGGGGCTAGGGATGGGGCAGCAGCGAGCATGAATGAAACCACCAGGCCCAGAACAGTGTCCAGGACCTGATGGTTGTTGTCTGTGGTCTGCACTGCCTGGCCCAGGATGGTGTTCTGTTCCTACAGGACCTGGATCTGCTCCCACACCATGGCCAGGAACTTGGCCTGGAACTCCCGGTTGGCCCAGTTCCACACTTCCTTGCACCATTCCCATGCCTCCTCCTGGGTGATGTCCTCCGCCTGTCACCTGTCCTGGTGGGCCACATCCTCCACCTGCCTGGACTTCGCATTCTGCTCTTGCTACTTTGCCAGCACTACCAGCTGCTGCAGGAGAAGGGTCCAGTCCATGGTGCACCTCTGGTGAAGCTGACACATCTATAGGGTCCCAACAGTGGGCAGCAGTGACCCTGAACCAGTATCTGTGCTAGTGACTGTGGCCTCTCCCCTGCATCCAGATGCTAGCCTTGTAGAGCCATGAGACAGAAGCCTTTTGTGAGAGTTTACAACATTTCAGAGATAAGATGCTCTGTATCAGGGCCATGCACTGCCCAGCTTCCTATCAGGGGTCTGCTGCGCACAGGTTCCCAGAGACCATGGTAAGTTGGACTGCGCAGGCCCAGACCCAGGCAATCCCCTTGTCCCCATACACTCCCCTGGGCCCCAAGGGCTGCTGGGTGCTGGCTGCAGGCAGCCTGTCTCCCCTGCCCCATGCTCAGGGTGGGACAGGTCATGGTCCTGACAGTACCTGCTGCCATAGTTCCAGACCCTGCTGCACCCCCTCTCACCCTGCAGGCCACCTGCTTTGCTGCACTGCTGCCCAGCCCATGGTGACCAGGCTGGAAGGGTGTGAGGCTCCTGGATAACTGGGTCACGACCACCTACTGTGCCCACAAGGACTTGATCTTTATGTGGCACTGCTCTGCCAACAGGTTGTGCATCCCACCCTACTGGGCCTCATAAATGTGGGCATTGGAGCACCTGCCCCACTCAAACTAGCGCAGCACCTCTGCCTCTCCCCTGAGCACCATGAGGTCACCACTCTCCTCCTGGCTCCAGTTGGGCCCCAGGTGAAGGGTACAGATGTGTACATGTGTGTAGTCCCTGCCTTGGAAGGGGATGATGAGACCATTCTGGGGCCCACACTGGCTCTCTGGGCCCTTGCATGGCTGCCCCAGTGTTGCCATCCCTGGGCAGCTGCCAGGAGCACCCAGTGCAAGGACATGGTATGGGATTGGCAGCTGTGTGGCAGAGGCTATGCCCTGCAGCACCTGCAGGAGCAGGGTAGGCTGCTCTGGGTCTGCATCAGGCAGGTAGAACTGGCTCTGCTGCACAGAGGATGGCTGCATATGCCCCTGGGGGCTGGCAGGCCTGGACAGAGGCTGCTGCAAGCTCTGATGGTACTGATGGCACTGCCCTGGTTGCCATGTGGCAGTGCAGTCACAAACAGCACCACTGGGGTGTTGCCAGGCAGGCACAGGAATCCTGTGGCCTGCCCAGAGGGACACACAGGGCCTCCAGTGCCCTCAGGCTGCCTGTGTTGTGTGCCCCAGGGCACAAAATGTCTGCAGGCTTTTATAGTCTGCAGACAGGAGCTGCCATAGAGGCAGCCAAGCTCTGGAGCAGGAGAGGCTCCTGACTTGCAGCCCTGGGACCAGCCTCAGGCCAGCCACCTAGTGGCTGAGTAGACCCAAGAGCAAACTTGTTCTTGGGTTGTGTCTACATGTACATTACTATGCATTAACTAATTATGATTAAATTTGCTATCTGCAAATGCAGGTGGAAAATTTAATCATGATTAAGGGTTTTTACTGCACAGTAAACGTGTATGTGTAGATGCAGACACTTACAGTGCAGTAAACTAGGCTACTGTGCAGTGAATTGTCCTGTGAAGATGTGCCCAGTTTCTCTTTCACTCTCTGTCTGTCTGTCTGTCTCTCCATCCCTTTACTGCTATCTTTCATCCTCACCAACACCTCTATTATGCTTACTTGGTTTGCTAGTCAAAAATTAAGTATCTCCCACTGTCAGCACTGCATTTTTCAGCCTGGATGTTATCTTTTCCCTTGGTTGATAAAGCAGCACCAGCAAGATTCTCAGGTATTTCTGAGGTGATGATTAGAGTGGCATACCGTTATTCCTGTTAGTCTAAAGTCTGGCACAAGGCAGGGTAGAAATGAACCTTGTACACTAACTGAATCAGAGATGCATAAGGTTTTGTGCACAAGAACATAAGATGACTAACACCTGATGAAGTGAGCTCTTGCTCATGAAAGCTTATACATCTTTGATTCAGTTAGTTTATACAGAACATCTCTACCCTGCCTTCCCCTAGAGGTGATTATTTTTCCTGTTGAGATATAAAGCAGATTTTTATGGGAGGCTGGGGGAGGACTCCCCTCACAAAAAATGCTTGATTCCCACAGGGACTTTGTGATGTATTATTAGAGCTAAAAAAAAGAAAGCTAAATAAATAAGAATATAACATCCAGTTATCATTGTGACAATATCACTTTCTTTTACAGAGGTTTAAAAGATGAACTGTTTTGTAAGTTAGATAAAGTGAAATGATACCACTGATAAAAAGAAAGATAGCCCTGAGCATTGAAATGCATTGCACCAGAAATGCATTAGAATCAGTGGTGCTATCCGATAGATTTTGATCTTTTGGGTTCCATTATTTAATGTTTATTGTTGAGGGGATGAGGGGGTGAGGGGACCGGGGGAGGTGAGGGGACCGGGGGACATGACTTATGAGGAAAGACTGGGGGAACTGGGTTTATTTAGTCTAGAGAAGAGGAGACTGAGAGGAGACTTAATAACAGCCTTCAAGTACTTGAAGCGGGGTTTGAAAGAGGATGGAGCTAGACTGCTCTCAGTGGTGGCAGATGACAGAACAAGGAGCAATGGTCTCAAGTTGCAGCAAGGGAAATTTAGGTTAGATATTCAGAATAATTTTTTCACTAGAAGGGTAGTAAAAACACTGGAACAGGTTACCAAGAGAGAGGTGGTAGAAACTCCATCCTTGGAGGGTTTCAAAGCCCGGCTAGACAAAGGTTTGGATGGGATGATCTAGTTGGGGCTGGTCCTACTCTAAGCAGGGGGTTGGACTAGATGACCTCCTGAGGTTCCTTCCAACCCTAACTTTCTATGATTCTATGAGGCTAATACTGATGTTTAACTGCTGTGTTGTTGTTACGGGCAGACTACACTGGCCAAGACACATTATTATAATCTTAGGTTACTTTGTTGCTTATAATTTAGATTCTCTTTACACGTGGTCCAAGGTGGCAGGGAGCACTTTAATTTGAGTGGCTCTCAGGAGCTGCTCTAATTAAAACACCTGCAGCATCTTGTGTATTCAGCACCCTGAGATACAAAATGGTGGTAGGGCCACTTTAACTGAAGCTCTTCAATGAGCTTTACTTAAAGTACCTCTACCACCATTTTCAAACATGGGGATGCTGAATACATGTGACACTGAGGCTGCTGGAGCGTTCTAATTAGAATGCTCCAGCGAACTCTGTTAGACTCCAACTCCATGCGGTGCCCAAGGACTAGGGAGATGACGATCCAATTGCCCATGGATCCTTTTACTTATTAGCCAGAGCAAGCAGGGAACAAATGCCACCACACATTGCTCGCAACAGCTTTATTCGGAATGGAGACAGCTTCGGACTAGCTCCTCAAAAAAACAACAAACTGGGGAGCTTCCCCGAACAATAGTTTTTTTCCACATTTATACATCTTGGTTCATACTCATTAACATTCACTCTGCCCTTGCCCCTCCTTTGGTTCCACCCTGTTACGGGGAAGAGTAGGAGAGAGGACCCCAAAGTACAAATGGGGATCCCCGGGGACGGGAGCCCCCCGAGGAAAAGAAAACAAAAAATAAAGAAGGGAAACACTTACTTGCAGCAGGACCCGTGGTGCAGCCAGAACAAGGGGAGAGACCCACACAGATCATGAGCCGCGCCTTTATACAGCTGAAGCCAGCCGGTGATGTCATTGGTAATCACCAGCCGGCAGGAATAAATTGGACCACCGGTGAAGGAGGAAGAGGAGGGAGACCGGAGCCGGTGAAGGCACCAACACTGGGTGCCTCCCAGAAGTCCCTCCAGGAGAGAGAGCTTGTGGGGGCTCCCTGTCCTGGTGGAGGACGACCCTCTAGGGGGAGCAAGGGGCCAGAAGCTGCTCCTGACGCTGGTAACGGCGGCAAAAGGAGCGAGGAGCCAGAAGAGGACTCTGATGCTGGCAGCATCGATGGAGGAGCCATAGGGATGGACATGAGTCTTCACACTATAGCAGGTGGGACTGTTGAGGGCACTGGGGAGGCAGAAGAGACGCACCCTCTGGAAGGCATCACGCGAGGGCAGTGCAAGGGGCTGCGAAGTGAGGTCACCAGAGGCGGGGTGCAGACCCTGCAGGTGAAGAGTGGCCAGGCATCCGCAGAAGGGCTGCAAGGCACCTGAAGAGACAGAAGGCTGGGTAATGGGGGAGACGACCCAGGCAAGGGACTGCTGGCTACCCCCGTCACACGTAGGGTATAGCCCCAGTACAAATTTATAGAGAGAGGGGTGACCGGTACCCTGGTGGAAGGACCTGGGAAGGGACCGCACGGGTCCCTCAAAACATGATAGTATTTGTTTTGTATGTTCTTTGTGTTTCCCCCTTTTGGAGCAGTTGAGGGGCAGGCCCAGGTGGCGCAGGCAGGGTAACGGCAGCAGAGCTTTCTTGAGCTCTATCGTTGCTTGAGACCTGGGCCAGGCTTCAAGCTCTGGGGAAGGGGAGCCGGCCTCGTGACCCAAGTTAAACATCTCAGGCAACCCGGAATTATTCAAGCGTGTAACCTTCTGGGAACTTATACTTCAGATGGAAGAGGGACATAACGGTGTCGGGAGCACGGCCAGAAAGACTGCAGTGATTTGCTGAGGCTTGGTGTGAGGTCGGGGTGTGGGGGAGGTTGGAGCCCCGCAGAAGACCGCCGGATGAACTCTCTGCCACTGAGGGACCCTGGGTGGTTAGCCCCCCCGCTGATAGAATATTCAAAGTCGTGGCAGGTGAGATTGGGAATGACCACTCCGGGAATAAGCATCTTCTCAACGGCCCGCAGGAAACAGTAGGTCGAACATCACCGGCCATCTGGGCCAGAGCTGCACGTGACCGGATGTTCGATGCCAGGTGGACACACACCCATTTCTCCTCCCATCTTAAACTCTGCCTCTGTTTACTGTGTGCTTCATTAGCATGGTATTGCCTATGCATTTCCTTCATTTACATGCCTCTCTGCTAAGAGTGCATGTGTAAGATTTGACCCCCGTCTTCTCCTGGTCAGTTGTGGTTTCTTGCTGGTCCTTTCTCGTTTTTTTGCTGACTTCCACACCATCTCCAAGGCCATACTTCTGCTTTGTCCCCTAATGATAGCCGTTGGTCAGTATCTTATTTTTACACAACACATCATGCACTTTGCATCTTATCCTTTCGTTAAGAAACTGCTTACTTAAGCATTAGCAAAGTTAGTTACTTTTAATATATCATCCAGCCTTGCGACTAGCAGCTTTTGCTGAGACACAGGAAAAAGCCTTCATTCAGCTGCACACCCAGTACTGCCTAAAATCCGTATGGTTACCCTAACAAACTCTATTAATTGAGTCTTCTCCAATGTGTTCTAATTAGAACGTGTCAGAGCTGGTGTTGGGCATGTGTATATGTGCCCCAAGTGAGACAAAAAACACTATCCTACTTTTCAATAGTTATGTTAAACACCAAACTATATCTCCAAAGGCCAAAAGTGAAAAAAAAAAGAAAAAAGAAAAAAAGAATTAAGACTTTACATAGTTAAATATATATAGTATAGAAAGTTAAGAAGCTATAACTGAATTTTAAATCTTTCTCTACTGAAGTGTAAATATGCAGAGTTTTGCACCAGCAATGACAATTATAAAATTATATTTTCTACTCCTTCCCTTCCTCTTGGATGCAATTCTTTTCACTTGCCTCAGAAGGTCTTTTCCAGTAATGGAAACAATAGTGCCCTCTGCCCTGTGGAGAAAGTTTCCTTAGTGATTTTCCCTATGGAAGGAGAATGGTTATATATAAAAGTAAGGAATCAAATTTGATGAACTGTATTCTTTTTTCAGGAGCAGGTAGAGATTACACTTCAACTTAGTCAAGCTGTAGAAGGGAAGCCTTTTTTATTTATCCTGAAAATACTCTTGATTATACTATCTAAATGCCAGCTTGTTACTGGCCATGTTTTTTGTACAAATGAAGTACAGCTCCTTGTCTTATGTATGTTATGTCCTCAACCAGTCACCCTGCATCTTCTTCCATCTGTGGAGGGTAGGTAAGGAAGGGGAAGAGATCTCTTTAGATGTTCTATGTTATTTTGAAAGTATCCCCAAAACACTTTTCCCCCAAAACCTGAAACCATCTAGAATTGGTAGAAATCAACCATGTGTAGTCTGGCAGCAAAAGGAGGACTCAGTAGTTGCATCCACGTTGAACCCAACCCAGGTTGAGTAAAACTTAAATGATACATAAAGCTTGCTCTTGTCCTGTGCACTGGGGTAGAACATGCGCCAAGCTGCAGAGGCATGTGAAACACCCACAGCCCGTGTCAGTGTGGCTTGTGGGGGGGGAGAATCTAGTGATTGGTTTGGTCCTGAATGGAAAGGTAAGACTCTCCAGCCAGGGACCAGATAGCTTTCTAAGTGCCATCAGGAGCATGAGCACACTGTAGTCAAAGCTCCCACGTTAAGCTGTGACCAATGTCCAATTCTTAAGAGGAAGGTGAAAAAAATGCACAAAAGCCAATAAATCATCGGGGGGGATATCCTTCTTGGCTTCTACAGGTGATCAGCAGAAGCTCAGGAGCATGAGATTGCCAGTCATTTCCCACATAGAGAAAGAATTAACTCTTAACACAGGGATTGCAAACAGAGGTGGATTCAAGATTTTACAAAAAGGGGATGCAGGAGCAATGCCTGGCACTGCAGGGATGGCTGCACCCCTACACCCAACATCCCCCTCCTCCACACCAACTGGGGCAGACAGATCACCAGGGATCCTGGTTTTCTCTGATTTAAAAAAAATCCCAATTTGGGGTTTAAAAAAGTAACCCCAAATCCACATTTTTCCATGATTTAAAGGAAACACCAGTAATATATAGATATATATAAGTGGTGTTTCATTTTAATCATGGAAAAATATGGATTTGGGGTTATTTATTTTAACCAAAAATTGGGGATTTGTTTAAATCAGAGAAGACCAGTATCCCTGCAGATATCGCTATGGGAGCAGCATTTGGGGACTTAAATTTTAAGTCCTGAAGAAGGTAAGCATCCCCCCCTTTCTCTTCCCCTCCATGTTTAGAGGCACATCCCCTCCCTTCCCTCCCCTGTCCCCTCTCGTTCCCTGTCTGCTGCTGCCACTATGTCCCTACTGTCTCAGGGGTGAGGGGAGCTAATGTCCCAGTTCAGCCAGGCTGAGTAGGGGCTGGGCTCAGCCAAGAACTGTGGTAGTGGCAGTGGTGGGCAGGCAGGTTTCCCCTCTCCAAATCTGGGAGCAGGTATGGGGAGAAGGAACATGCCTACCCACTGCTACTGTCACTACCACTGTCACTCAGCCCCTATCCAGCTTGGCTGGAGCAGCTCTGGAGCTTCCTTCACCCTTGGGGTAGCAAGCAGTGGCAGGTGGGGGAGAGGAGAATGGGAGGAAAGGTGATGGAGAGAGATTGGAGGGAGTGTGCTTCTGAGCAGGAAGGAGAGAGTAAGGGGGAATTATTACCTTCTTCAGGACTTAAAGAAGTCCCTGGCTGCTGCTCCTGTCTCATGGTCAGAAGGGGGGGGGGAGAGGAGAGGAGGGGAGGCAGGGATGTGCTTTCACCACTGCAGCCTCTCTGGGTCTATTCCTGACTGCAGATACTTGAATCCATGTATTATATGAGTGTATAATTGAAACAAGAACCCCTATTCTTTCATCTTCATAAAGTTGTTGAGCTCCATCTCTATTCAGTTTATGTGCTTTGTATGCCCTGCTTTGCTTGGAAGACCATTTCTAAACTTCACTCTAAGTGTTAGAAATCTTCTTTTTTATTTCCTATATAAATGTATTTGTGACCAGTTTGTAGCCATTTGATCTTATGCCAATATTGTTCTTTAACTTTAATAGCTGTTCTCCCTCCCTGAGATTCACCTAGCAAATATATTTATAAAAAGTAATCATATACCCTGTCATTCTTCGTTTTGCTAACCTAAATAAGATAGGCTTTTCTAATCAACTCATGTAAAGTAGGTTTTCCATTCTGGTAACCATCTTAGTGGTTCTTCTTTGTACCCGTTCCACTTTAAATTAATTGTTTTTGAGCACTGGTGACCAGACCTATACACAATATTTTAAATGGACTTTTAGCAATTCCTTGTGATATTAGCATTTACCTGTCTCTACCTTTTTTTCTTCTGTGTTCAACCCTTGAAAGACAGTTTAGCCCTTGTTCTACATTGCAGAATGAAATATATTTTCCATTAAATCTCCAGGGCTTTCTATCTGTCATCGTTTTCTTGTTTCTATCCCATTATCTCAAACCAAAAATACACTGAAAATGAGGAGGATGAAAATAGATCACCAGGATTTTCTTTTTACACTTTATTATTTTATCATACCATGTATACTTTATTGGATTTGGGACATATTCACTTGAAATGGGATCAGAGTATGTGCTACAGGACTGTTTGTTTAGTGTGTATTAAGAAAGATTGGAAAACAAAGTTTTTTGCTCTGATTTTCCATTAAGTTTTTCAGCAGCTGTTTGAAAATGTTTAGAACTTGCCAAAAATACAGTGCAGTTTTAGGCTTGGGCATTTAAGCTGGTGGACTCTATTAATCTTTGTCCTAAAAGTGATCCTAAAATGAATAGATTCTATGTAAACATCTTTCTGAGGGAAATGAAAATTGTTGGAATTACTCAGATTCAATTTATGTGTAATTCTTCACTAATTATTTCTTAGCTCTTCTTCTTATCCCTTTCTCCAAAGGTTAGGTTTGACTATCCTAAAGAGTGGGCTCCATTTCATGACAGCAGTGTAAACATTGCTATTGGAAAATACTGCATTTGTGGGTTTGTCTGGTGTGGAAATTAATTTGGCCATTATCAAGACATCTCTATGAGTACAGTAATCATAGAGGTTTAACATGTTATAATAATGTTTTCCATTTGTTTAACTAAAGAAATCATGAAAGAAGGTCTCATCCATTGTTGCCTACTTTGTAACTTCAGAAGTTCTTTAAAAAATCATTTACAAAATACAAGATGATAAATTTATCATTGAGCAATTTATTTATTAGTGTTTCAAAGTTTAATTATTGTTTATGCTTCTCCTTTAAGCCATATCACACCTGAGAGTTTATCAATTTGTGAACCACATAGGCACCCAAGTGACTATCCCCAAATTGCTAGCGCTCCTTTTGTGCAATGTATATATAGTTATTTTGGTAGGAATTTGTAATTTGTATCCACTTTAGTTATATCTTATTCTGTATATATTTAAATTGTATATAATTAAATATTTGTAAATAATTATATCCGTGGTTGCAAAGGCTTTGTAAGTGTAAAAGGGGCCCTCCCTGCTGGAAAGCCTCATTTTAGCTCTGCAGAGAGCCAAGTGAGGCTTATGCTACTGGCATAAACAGAGGGAGAAAACTTTTTTGTGGGGGCTGAGCACGTGCATGCCTACCCCCAGAAGGTAGGTGTGTGGGGAAAGGGCCATGAGGGACCAGATCAAGGCCCAGCAGTGAGGGACTGGGGCACTTACTGCAGCCCCTGCTCATGCCTGTTCCCTGCTCCCTTCTTCACTGCTGGGGCCTTGATCTGCCCCCCTCCCATGGCAATGAGGAGGGAGTGGGGCTGGGGCAGAGGCACTGCAAGGTCGGGGTGGGGTGTGGGAGGAAGCCATGAGTGGCTTGTCTGGGGGGCACCCAGTGCGGGGAAGAGGTGGCAGCTCTCGCCACTGTATGCACCCCAGGGGACCATGGGGAGCGTGTGCCTGGCACAGCTTTGGCCCCAGCCTGCCCCAGCCTGCCCTGCACAGATCCAGGGGCACACGCCCCCCGTGCCTCCCGGGGTGTGCATAGCAGCAGGAGCCGCTCCCTCGGACAAGCTGCTCATGGCTCAGTCCCCTGTCCTGCCCTGGCTGTGCAGTGCCTGACCCAGCCTCAGCCCTAGTCCCAGCCCCACTCTCTCCCACACTGCTGCGCATGTACCCCTCCCCACCCCTGCTGCAGCCTTTGGAAGCCCATTGCCAGGCTGCCTTGCAGCCCTACCACTGCCCTGCGTTTGATTAGCCCCTCCCCCTTCCACCACCTATGGCTACTGGGCACCCCTGGATTCCAACGGGTTCCAGGATTGCACTCAGATGTGGCATGTAGGTAGCCCCATGTGCCAGGGTTACATATGTAAGTAATTAGAAGGGAATCAATGCTTGTACTAACGGAGTAGAAAGCAGAGTAGATTTTCACCTTATTATTAAAGGAGAATAGGAAGTGAGAAAAAGAACAAAGGATCTATGTCCCTTATTACAATGCATACCCAGCTTCAGGCCACTCAGTGGGAGTTACACAGGCATAGAAAGAATACAGAAATCTCCATAATAGAAGTGGCAGCTATTGAAATTAGTAGGAAACCTGGGGCTTGGTTCTCCTCCAGCTTACACCAATTTCACACCGGCCTACTATTTATTAATATCCTAATTACATATTTATATTTATGTAGCAAACCAGGGACCCCAATTAGGATCTTTAATGTTACTGACTCCATCCAGTTACTGTTACTCTTGAATTACATCAGCCTTAGTAAAATAAAGGGGGGCTATGGTGGTAGAGTGGCTAAGACGTTGTGCTAGAGTTACAGAGCAGTGAGTAAAAACCCGAACCTGGACCTTTACCATAGGCTACCACCCACTTGACCCAACTGTAAATGGAAACATGGTCATTCAGGTTGGTGAATCAATGTGATGCTGGCCACATTACTGTCTTGTGTGCTGCCACCTATAGATATAGGCATGCCTTAATGACCCTAGGATGTTGGACAGTTTGACTTGAGCAGATTCTTGACTTGACTTTGAAGTAAAGAAAAGCCTTCGGAGAACAGAGCAATATTGAATTGTATTGACTGAGAAAATTGCAATGAGATGGCCTAATTTTCAAAGTCCTAAGTACAGTACAGATGATGCAAAACTTACAAGATCCTCTTCTAATTTCTAGGTTTCTTGTCCTTTTTTCTGTAATACCACCCATAGCTGAAAAAACAAACTATTTCACTCCTTTTCTCAAGTCTTAATAAAAACAAAACCACTCTGATTACCAGGAATTCATAAATGTTAGAAATTGAAAGGAACTAGTTCATTTATACTAGCTTCCTCTTGTTGCAAAGTATATCTCCCATTACATGTTTTTTTGCCATGTCCATTCTAATTTAAGAGTTCTAAGGAATGGGGCATTTGCTGAAATGGCAGCTGGTCTAATTTTGATATTCATGTGTTATATCTACCCTGATATTGTTCATGGATGTATCTCACTACTGAGTGCACTGTACACATGATGCTTGAAGGCCTGGGTTGGATTTTTAAAAGCATTAGGAATGAAAATTGCTGTAGTGTGAATGAAAGGGGAGAGCAGAAGCAAATGTCCACTTAGGATTTGAGTTTAAAGAACTGCATGGAAAGGGTTAATAGCGTCTCAAACTAGGCGGACATTGTGCTAGAGTGATTAGGTGTAACTCCCAATTAAAGATCAATAAGGCCCTTAAAGTGATTTATAAAAATGGATTAGTAAGAAATGCCCTTTTAGAAACTACTGTGAGTAAAATCACTATACTCTCCATCGTATTGATTGGTCCTTTATGTCTAAACACGCATTAACTGGGGCAGACAATAAAAATTAATCCCCTTCTTTCGTAAAATGGAAGGTCATTTTCCCAACTGTCCCTGAGGGGAATGATGTCATTAAACATGCTACTAAGACATTTTATTAAATCTGACTAGGCTGTTTGCATAAAAATAAATTAGAGCAGTCAATATTGGAAAGAAAGGGATTTTAAGGAACAATAACTAGAAGTATTTATTGCAAGTATATTACAGAACAGATGCGTAATTAAATGCAAAACAACTCCATTAAAATAATGGTAAGGGACTGACTTAAACTGACAAAAGGCAGGATCTTCAGAGCCCTTATCATGCCCTGTTGTACCTAAGTATTGCAGGGGTCTCCAAACAGTAGGGGATTTGACATGCCATATGTGCTGAAATACTCCACTCTCTTCCCCTCCAGGATAATGTTATTTATAAATTAAAGCACTGAGCACAAGGGTGGAACTGTAACTGGCATTGATACAGCCGAGACACTGGCCTCAATAAAACACCTGCAGTTTGGCTCCAATGTGCACTGGCTCACTTTCACATCCCCTCTGTGAGAAGCTTTTTTCAAGACATACATATGCACACAGCAATAAGAAAAGTCCTTTAAGGTCATGTCCTACTAAAGCTAGGTGGCCTTAGAGCTGCTGTTCCCTCGAGCAAGAACTGTTCACACTGTCCCCTGTAGGACTGGAGATGGGATAGTTTACACCTATTGGTGCCCTTTCTGCCGTGGTGCCCCATTCAGCCATTTGATGCTGCACGCTCCCCAAGGCCAATCCTCGGTTGGTTGAAGTGTAAAAAACATTTTTTGATGGTTAAAGTCAAGAGTTTCAGACAGAACTTTTTTTACTTCATGGTACAGTGCAAGCTGCAGAACTTGACCTCTGGGTAACTGAACTTTTGGTTAACTCTCTTCCTGTCTTCTTTGCCATGGTGCCTACAAGAACATGTGACAATGGGTCAACAGCTGAGATTATTGTATATCAGGCTGACAAAATGTTGCCTCATTGTCTCTCCATACCCGCCCCATCTGTCTGTATCCACCTGTTGCCTCTGTGTTATTGTAAGCTGTTTGGGGCATGCCCCATTTATTCAACAATTTTTGTGTGTTTGTTCACTGCCTACTACAGTGGGGCCTGGTCCGTGGTTATGGGTCTGTGGTGCTATCAGTAGCAGTACTAACAATAATAATAATAATCATAAATAAATACCCCAAGTTATTCTAGTCTGCTTTTCTATACTTTGCAAAAATTAGCCACAGTACAACTTCCTTCCATTCCCCCCAAAATTTTCAGTATAACTAGGGCAATATAGATGAATCTGATGTTTGGGAGATTCATAGATTCATGAGTTTAGAGTATGTCTACAACAGGGGTGGGCAAGATATGGCCTGTGGGAGGCAATTTCATTTAGCCCATGGGCACCCACCAATTAACTATATCCTTCCCCATGCTCTTTGCTCCTACTCTTTTGTAGGGGAGGGCCTCAGACCCTGGCCAGCACATACAGCTTCCAGGTGGGGCCACTGCTCCCAGTGCTGCAGCTGCCAGGGGACCTGCTCAGCTTCCCTGGCCTCCAGCGGCTCTTCGTCACATCCCTGCTGCAGCGTTTGCTCTGGGTAGCAGGTAGGGAAGCTGTAGCTGGGCAGGAGCATGGAAAATGGGGCTGGGCCTGGCAGGAGCATGGAGCATGTGCCCAGCAAGGCAGTGAGGGCATGGAGCAAGACTGGGCAGTGTGTGGGTGTGAGTGTGTGTGGGGTTTGTGGGTTGAGGGAGGGTGGAGGGTGTGGGGACCCCCGCATAGCACATAGGCCTTGCCACTGACAGGCTCTCAGGGTGCTCATGGCCTGTGCAGGTGTAGCCACCGGGTGGCACACAGCTCTGGCCAGTTCCAGGAGTTGCACATGGTGGTGAGAAGCAGAGCCAGGCTGGCTGGGTTCTATCACATGGGGGCTTATGTACAGCTCCAGGGACTCACACCACCAGGAGGAAGCCCTGCAATATGGAGCTGGCTCCCTGCCACCATGTGCATGGGGACGCCAGTGGAGTCCTGGAAGCTGCAGCTGGCAACAGGAAGTGGGGAACGGAGCCAGCCCCATCGCATGGGGGTTCCCCCACAGAGCTGAATGTGAGCCCCATGCAACAGAGATGGGCTGGCCTGGCTCTGGTCCTCACCTCCATGTGCATCTCCCAGAACTGACTGGATCTGCCCAGTGGCTGTACCTGCATGGGCTGTGAACAATCTGAGGGCCTGCTGCTGTTGCCACTGGCAGTGGGGACTGTGTGCCATGGGGGGGGTGGTTGTGTGGGGTGTCCCCAGTACCTTCCACCTTCCCTCAGCCCACAAACCCCATACACTCCCACACCCTGTCCATACCCCACCCACAACACTCCACATATACACACACCCACAACCAGAGCCATCCCTAGGGGTATGTGGGGCCTGGGGCATATCAGCTGTGTGGGATCGGGGTGGGGGGGTGGAGACTACCCACAGAAGCTGGCATTGGTGGCAGGGGGTGGGGGGGTGGTGACTGCCCACAGAAGCCGGTGGTAGTGGTGGGGCTGTGGCAGGGCCTGTATGGCGCTGTCCATGGGGCCCCCCAAAGTGTGGGGCCTGGAGTGGTCACCCCAATTTGCCCCTCCCCTAGGGACAGCTCTGCTCACAACATACCCAGTACCTCCCCACACACACAGTGGTGACATCATGGGGATAGGATTTCCATGGAGACTGGCCCCAGCAGTTCTGGAAGGTCATGTGGCTGGATGGGGAGCTGATCTTGGGCTGCAGCAGTGACAGCATGGTCTGGAGCTGGGGCAGAGCCATGATCTGCTGCCTGCATGCCCCAGGCACCCCCTTTTCCTCTTGCAGATCCAGGGCATGTAGGTTGTGGATCGCAGCTCTGCCCTGGCTCCAGACCATGCTGCAAGATCCCAGTCCTGGCCCTGGAGCAGCTCACTGGCCAGCTGCATACTCTACCAGTGCTTCTGGGGCTGGTCTCCATGAAAAACCTGGCCCACGCTGTCATGGCACCTCTGCTACTGGGGTCTCCGTGGAAACTGGCCTCAGTGATGTGGACAGGGGTTGCTGGGAAATGGACTCCACCACAGACTAGACTTTGCCTGCTCCTGCACTAAGCAAACACATATAAAACGAGAAAAAAAAAAGAAATAAAATTAAAATATTTTTTAGTAGATGTTTGACCTTTAGTTTCTGGTTCCAGGATGGCAATCCCCCCGCTCCCCTAAATGGAGTACTTCTGGGGTAAAGGGGTGGGACTTCCAGTGGCAAAGGTCAGGGGTTAGGGGGAAGGACTTCTGGTCCCAAAATGGTGACCAGGGGGTGAGGCACCTGTCAAGGGAAATGGCTACTGTTGTGGCCCTTGACAGCTCATCAAAGCTCATTAAGTGGCTCTCCAGTTGAAATAATTGCCCACCCCTGGTCTACAATGATTTTTATGGTTGCATATCCTGATTTTATTCTGAGGCTGCATTCAAGCAGCATGAGTGACATGAGCTCCTGTTCTCCATTTATATAAAACTGTACAGATGATACCAAAGTTGTCCACATAATGCTTCTTCTTTCACTAGCTTGACATTAACATATATCCCAGGTTCACTTGCGAATCCCTTTTAGGAATCAATTTATGGCTTGCTTGTCTTTCTTTCCAGGCTCATCTCTTTTTATGGGTAACAAAGGACACTGACAAAAGTGATATCTGTGGCACAATCAGCCCTCTGAAATTGCTCTACAGTCATGCCTTGATAGAAGTGCATGGCTGCAGAACACTTTAAAAGTGACTGATTGTACAACAAATTAACCCTCATTTAATGAGGGTTCAGATGAAGGTGCTCCAAAGTGGAATACCTCCATTAACTTATGTTTGTCCTGCCCCCAGTGATGTCTTCATGTTGGAATAGGGGAGAAGGCAGGAGAGGGAGCTCCAGTTTGGGGTTTGCCCAGCCTGCACTTGAGAGGTGGTTGGTGGACTGAAGCCCCCGAGGTGAGCTCCACTCTATCCCCACCCAAGCTCAGGTTGGGCAAACCCCAGACCAGAGTTCCCTCCTTTACCTCTTTTCCCATCCAATTCTGAAAATGGGAGCTGGGAGAGGTGGGACGAGGCAAGAGAAGAGAGGCTGCAGACACACAGCCTTTCTCTGTCAGCTCAGCTCCAAAGTGGAGCTTGATTCTCCTCGTCCCCTTCCCTACTAAACAGGGAATGTCTATTGGGTTGGGGTGGGTCACTGTAACTCATGGTTTTTTCTGTGAAGTGCCATGAGTTACAGTGGGAAGCTGCATGTCAGTCAGTGCCCAATGCAAGCAAGTAGGATGCAAAAAGGCTGGAAGTCAGGAACTTGGAAGTGTGGGATTACTGATGCATGCTGTGCTGTACTTGAGACCTGGGTAAGTTCCAAATGAATGGAAGAAAGAGGTGAACTTGGAGGTAATTGGCAGTGAGGTTAGTTTCTTCCCCAGGACCTCAGTGGAGCTTTTAGAGTTGGACTGGTTTGCTGCTGGGAGGCAACTTTAGGGCTTTACAGTATAGATGCTCAGTATATATGTGTTTTCAGATGATGTTGAAGTTGATCATAACTATCAGTGGGCTTGAGATATAGATGTGACACAGTAAACTTTGGTGCAGTTCACATTGGAGTTCACATTGGGGTCAGAGCAGCTCCAGCTGGTAGAGAACCTGTGGGGGTCAGCCTGCCAGCCTGGGGCTGCTCCAACCTGGGTTAGTGTGGTGCAGAGGAGCTCGTTGAGGCATGAGGGTGCTTCAGTGTGGGGATAGCCAGCAGGCAGTCATCACACTGAAGAACCCTCATGCCCCAGCCAGCCTTGTCAGTGTCTACACATGCATTACAGTGCACTAAATGCTGCTTCATGATAGTACTTGAGTTTATAAGTACTATCCTATGGTGGTGTTTACTACTTTACTGGTGGCCTAATAGGGCCAGATGTGTAGATGCTGAGACTTTACTGCAGAGCTAATTAGTCAGCTACGCAGTAAACATTTAATGTAGAAGTGACCAGTGAAGATATAGCCTTAGGAATCATAATACTGGGTGTTACAATTCCTAAGTTTAGGTGCCTGTCCTTCTGTAGTGGAATCCATAGTCCAAATAAGGCTCTTGGACTCTCAGAGCAGTACATGGTGAGTTAGGCTTGTCAGAATAAAGCCTCTGACATATATTACCTCTATTATGTAATTAACAGGTTAATTTCACAATAAATTTAGACATGCTACATGTGCAAAGTAACTATCACACAATAAAAATGGCTAATGAATCATAAAAATGGCCAACAAGCCACAATGTTGTTGCTTGAAATATGCAGAACATTTTTGTAGCTGGTTTATATCAAGTTTTAATTTGAACGTGTGTCATGTCACATTCAAATTAGGGATGATGTGTTTGGCCAGGTCTTCCAGCATTCTAGGACAGTTTGCTCCTTCTCTCCCCCACCCTTCCTGCAAAGAGACTCTCTGTGACTCATGCTTAACTCTGCTGCCCCAGGACCCAGTAGCAGAAGATACCATGACTCAGTGCCACTCCTCCATTTCTTCAACCAGCCTTAAGTCTGCTTAAGAAGCCATTAGCACCTCTTTGTGAAAGCCAAGGTGTAAACGAACACTGGAGTGAAATGCTTTACTTGTTTGACACAGGGAGAGATGGGGGAGGGAATTTCTTTAGAAACCAGGGGGCAGGACAAGCATAAACACAGAAGAACCTCATAATGTCCCTGGAGAATTTGAGCCCTGATGCTCCTGCCTCCACTACCCCCTGCCCTTGACATGTGTCTCCTGGGATCTGCGCCAGAGTTGGGGAGCAGCTTCTTCACCCATGGAGTGCTCAGCTCTTTCCCAGAACAGCTGAAGAGAAGGATGACAGCCCCTCCCAGCAGCTCTTCGGCTCCCTTTGCTGGTGACCTCTGGCAGAGCAAGTTTCCAAGCCACTTTCTTCCCCTCTGGATAGCTTGCTCTTTAAACATGAAGCCAGTCATATGGCGTGACAGTTTTCATTGAGTGATATTACTTGTTGCTTGATGGAAATAATATCTGCCAGGGGCCTAAGGTCTAGAATAGGTGGCATGCTGGTTGGGAGCTGCCTGGAGCTAGATACTAGAGAAACAGTGAGGACAATGGGGAGTCTTAAATTTAACCCCTCAGGTGCTGACTCAAGACTTCAGGGAGATTTCTCCATCCACTTGCAATCAAGAACTAAGAGTTATGTCCTGAAACCTGATTTTTATTCTCTTTCTTTTAAAAAAACCAACTGTGCTGATGCTGTTACTGCTGTCACCACCGCTACCATTGTCATTGTTACCCTGGTGAAATTTTGGCCTTTGAAATCCTAGCTTTTTATCAAGGAAGCAAAAACTGACATTTTTCACGTGTCAGCTAAAACATTTTTTTTTTTGATGAAAACTCTGAAAAAAACACTATTTTGTGGGGAAAAAGTGTTCAGGTAGAAAATAAATTGTCCACTGAAAAACATAGTGATCTATTTATCCTAGTTGTCCTTCTGAAAAAAGGGGGTGGGGTGGGAATTGTGGTGACTTTTAGTCACCACTAATTTAAGAGTCAAAACCCCTTATAGGAACCTAAAAACAATAAGATCATCAGTTCCGACCAAAATTCTGAATTGCCCATTCCCTTTTTAGGGAATGGGCAATTTAAAATTTTACAGTAGGAGTTTCCTGTTAAAGTGCTTGATTATATATAGTCTTTCTGGTTACATTCATGTCTGTTTTATTGTTTGAATCCCTCAAGTTTGTGGTTGACAAATGCATTAAACAATAAGACAATAAAACTTTGACATGAAAAGGAACACAAGGCTTTCATAAATTATTTGCTAGGTAAATAATTTCAGGCCCACATTTTTCTTCAAGGAAAATGTTAAAGTCAGGCTGCTACATCGTATACAGTATGTGATATGTACAAAGTCAGCTCTGCAGAGAATACAGATGGTGAGTGTCCAATTTGAACACGTTAATCCAGCCTCAGTCTGTTTTTTTTCCTTTCCACCAAAGCTTCAATATGCATCTGATCTCAGGATATTGGATTTTTCTTTGAGGAAAGGAATAAATGACTTATCTGGGGAATAAACCCAGTCTTCCCTCACTGTATTGCTCACCATATATATTGGGCTAAAATAAGGTTCACTGATTCTAATGTAAATCTCTAAAGCTGAACCATGATAATATGAGTTTCTGCATTATATGTGCTAGGTAAGTAGGTTGCATCCTTTGGAAAAAAAATAGTGAGAGAGATTAGTGATTGTACCTAAGGAGAAAGAGAACAGGCTCAAATATCTTTAGGGTCTGTAGCTCCTTGACAGACCAAGAAAAACTGCTGGAACACATTTGTTTTGGTTTCGAATAGAGCTGCGTTCTGCACTATGACTGCCTTTCCCCCTCTGGACACAAGTTTTGAGACATCAAGGACTTGTCTACATGGATGGTTTACCTCAGTGCAAACTGGTTTGCATAGATGTAAAAAGATCTGTATCCGCACAATACAATTAGTTACAATGACGCACAGCCAGATTTATGTGGAGTTTTTATTCCTGAGTTTTTATCCCTAAGTAATTTACATTGTAGTAATGTCAAGTGGTCACATTTATTTTTGTGGTTCTCCAGCTGCTTTTGCACGATATTTTGTGTACTGCCCCAACTCATTGACCTGTTTTATTTTGTACCCCATACTGCTCTGGGATTCCGATGGCTAGGTGTGATCTCCCTGTTTTAAATGGAGTCAATCCAGATTTTACCTCTTTGCACTTCTGTGCTTTGGGGGATGAGACACCTATTAAGTATACTCAGCATATTTTTATAGCCCTGTACCATGTCTGTTCACTGTGCTTCCAGTTAGGCCAGTGCTGAGGTCTTTGACCTCCTTCCCATTTGCAGAGAGGCAAAGATACATGAAGTCCTGGGCTCCATTCACAGAAACAGCAACAGATTTGACAGAATCACTGCAGTAGTGGCTGAGAAGGGTAACTGTGCAGTGCTCTATTAAAGGCAAGAATAAGAAGGTGACTTGCTAGAAAGCAAAAGACAAAAACTGGACTTTGGCAGTACTCCAGGTTCCTCTCCTTATTATGGACAGACATTTGGCACAGAACAACAAATCCGCACATCATCCTGGACATCAACAATGACTATAAAGATGCCAAGGACCATGTGAGGACATACCTGACAGCCAGAAACTCAATGGAGATCCAAACATATTAAGCTGGACACCCAGGCACATGCCCATACCTGCTGCCAGTCAGACTTTTGTCTCTGAGAACATTCAGATGACAACTGCTTTGCTTTGGAAGTGGTAGGCCTTAAGACAGGGCTCCCCATCCGTCCACCTGCGGACCCATCCTACATGGGGAGTTTTGGTGAGCTGTTGTATGGGTGGGCATGTGCTGATCCTGCCCTTTACAGGTCAGCAAAACTCTCTATGTGGCTCCCAGGCCCAAATAATTGCCCACCCCTTCCTTAAGGTGTTTGCCTTTATTACAAGTTTTTGATATTGTCTTCTGTGATACATCTGCTATGACTAGATCATATTCCACGTATTAAGTACATAGGTAGTACGCAGGCCACTGGTTCTTGACCTTTTTAGACTCAAGGCACCTCTGGATAGACTTGAGGCACCCCTTAAAAATGCTAGCTCTTAGTTTTCACTTGTTTTTTTGACTACAGAAAAATAAAAGGGCAATTCCTCCATTGCAAAGAATTCAGAAATGCCACAAAAGGGCAGAATATGTTTAATGCTATGGATTTTTGTGTGAAATATCTGGTGTCATTTTGTGAATCATGTTTGTGCACCTAACAGTGTTAATATTGCGTGGCACCCTGTGGCACCCTTGAAAAGATCTCAAGGCATCCCAGGCTACCGCAGCACCCTGGTTGAGCACCACATACTTAGGCACTTAAATGAGACCCCATTTTACCCTCTTCCAGTGCCCCCAAAACCTTTTAATGCCAGAGGTGGTTGTATTGTCCTCCTCCTCCTTGTTGCTTTCTATGACTTAGTTTAGAGGCTAAGTTGAAGACACATTACAAAATGGATAAGCTCAGTATTTTTTTCAGGTGAACAGGGTCACTCTTAAGTGCCTAGTAGCTGGATTAGGACCTTCTCCTCCATTATTTTTACTTACTAGTGCTGGATGCTGCCATGTTGAGCAGATATGAGCTAGTACTATTTCTGAGTTCAGATCTCCTCTCTCCAAATTACATCCTCTCTTTGTGCTCAAAACAAGCAACCCAATTGGTGGGAATGCAAGAGTTTGCTTACCAGCTTTGCAATGGCCAGCCTGCCAGCTATAGCTCCATCACCCTCATTTCCTAGTTTTCTCTTCTATCTTCCTAACTGAGTGCCCCCCCCCCCTCCATACCCTCACTCAAGGAAGCAACCTTGCAGCAATCAGATTCTTTAACAGCTTCTCTTATTGTCTTAATGCCAGGCTGATCACCTCTACATGTGCTCCTTATCATAGGATGTGTTCTGGTTGTTCCATGGCTGTTATAAATCCCCATTTCTATTTAAGAAGTCTGAGACCTGACATGTGTGAATACTAATAATAAAATAATGTGGATTATATCAACTGTGCAAAGGCATTTAGAGAACCCTATACTTGAAAAGTCATCAATAGCAATATGAGGATTAACTAACTTCATTACATAGGCAGACTGTACTTTTTAATGGAGGTGCATATAATGGAGGTGTTACAACAGACTGCATAGTCAATATAGCTATGCCAAATTGACTGGTGGCAATTAGGTGTTTGAAATCTTTCAGGCAATGATGGATAAAGGAACTCTCCTACTGGTGTACTCTCTCTGTGGTTCTGGGGCATACTCTGCTTGAATCTCTAGATATCTTAGATTTCCTTGTCATCCTGAAATTCTGCAGCTACTTCTGGTCATATCTATAGTAGAGTTTTCTTGAAATGGTCAACACTTATTTTTTGAGCCTAGAAAATCTGTTGCGCAGAAGAGTGAAGCTGTTCCAAGGAAAGCACCTCCTGAAAGAGTTGATTAGTCTTATCACCCTTCTTTTCATCCTTGCCCTTGTCTGCAGTCTTGTCATCTTGTTGATGCAGCTGCAGGTGGGGAAGGAAAAACTATAACTAAAGCTACTGCTGCAAAACAGCTTAGCAACAGGGTGGTTGGCTTGCTAAGTTACAACCAGACGGAAGGAACAAATATACATGCAGAGGAACAGATATGTCTGACTAGCAGCATCATAGTACAGAAATCAGTTTATCTGGAATGGCCTCTTAACAGTTTGAAAATGGCACCAGATATCAAAATAGAAGTGAATGTTGATCAGGGGAAGAATTACAGACTGTTTAGAGTGTCCCCTAGGATGTGGAACACAGTGGCTTCAGCCTAGCTTCTGCTAGATGTCCTACTATCTGCTGTGGGAACAATCCCACAATGCATAGTGCCTGATGGTAGTGCAAAGGATTATGGCATAGCTACCCACCATGCTAAGTACACACTTCAGAAAAATCCCTCTGTGTGGAAGGAATGACTTCTAGTGAAGAAAAAGCTGGTTGTTTGCAGGTGGTTACCATATGCCATTTGATATAAGCAGCTATGTTGAAGACTCATTGCCAGGGTAAATACACCTCTTATAGATATGTCCTTAAGTCATGGCAGTTTAAAACTTCTTCTGCAGCTTAGCTAAAATATAGACAGAAGGGGTTGCCTTTAGGATTCTCAGGTCTTCTGAAAGGAACCAAGTGAATGGAGTTTTACTGTCCTTCTACTCCAATTCTCTAGCCCCATTTGAGCCATTTATTGCAATCCAAGAATAATATTGCCAAAGCACTTGCAATACTTAACAAGCCAAGCCTTGTTCTTACAAAGTAAAGCCGGTGAAGTCCTTGTTGGTTTGGGGTTCTCTGGTAGTAGTGATTCAAAAGGTGTATTCTGTGTTAGTAAAATCTGAGAGCAAACTGGAATTTTCTGTCAGATGACAAGCAGATAAAAGGACAGATCATGAAGTGCTGGAGGGTGAGGTTCTGTGTGCAAATGGTAAATTCAGTGCTTGGAATATTGTACAGAATGTAGAAGCTCATACACAGTCCCTACAAGAGCTCAGGCCCCAGGTCTACAGAACAACTTATTTGCATATTAAACTCTGAAACTATCCAAGTAAAAGTAAGGAATTCATAACAATGAGAATTAAGTTCTAAACACCGCATTCCTTGTGCTGAATAGGTCAGCACAGGGCTCAAAGAAACTCTGATTTTATAAAAGCTGCCATCGTCTCACAGCTCCTCTCTGCTCTGCTTTTCAAGTTTTCCTTCTTTTTACTCTAAATATACTCATTTCTCTCTAGACCAATATACCACTGAACCTGTGATAGACTCTTGCATGTGACATGGAACAGGAGAAGAGACCCTTGGCTCACTTTCTACCCTACACACCTTCCCCAATTTGCCCCTCAGTCTTTCCTCAGGCAAAGCTCCCACTGAGGCCCAGAATTAGCAAAAATCAGCCAGAATTCCCCCTTGGATTCTGTATTTTTCATATGTAAAAATGTGTAATTTGCATTTTCTTAGCTGTCAGCATAGCTCAAGTTCTGGCTCTCATGCTACTGGATCAGCAAGGCGTAAGTTCAATTTTTATGATATAACAGACTGTGGGATTGCACTTATGGCTGGCATTAAGGCAGCCAGTAGGGAGGGAAAGTGTGATCCTGAGGATGCATCTTCCATCCACGAAGAGCACAGACCAACTGCAGATGCTTCCTCAGTCTGACGTAGGGTGTTTGTGCCCAAAAGCTTGCAAACAAGGTTTTGTTCTAACTATTTGAGTTGGTCTAATAAAAGATATCAGATTTACCAAAAGCCTCTTATCTGCCTATGTCCTTAGACCAACACGGCTACAACTGATACCCCTGGGGATGCTGTCTCTTTCTGATTAGATTTTCTAGTGAGACCCCTTGGTGTATATTGGTAACATGGCAGGTATTCCCCAAGAATTAAAACATTGTTATCTTGTCATCCTCTCCCTCCATTTCATGAATTTTAACATACATTTTCTCACAAATTTTTACACAATGACACCTGTAAGATTCTTTCCCCCTTTCCTTCTTCCCCTAAGCAAAAACCCCATCATTCTAGCCTCCCACCTGCCCAAATCCTTGCATTCTGTATTCTTTGCCTCCCCAAATCATCAGATCATCTTTCCTCATTTTTCTTCATGTCCAAGCTATTACTTCCGGATCCACTGTGATTTCTGATACTTTACCTGGACTTTTCTGGATTACTAGCCTCAGGCAGTGGTTCCTTTCACTAGGAGCAGTGGGAATCAGCAGATAGTCCTGAGGCTTCTGGTTGTGAAGCAGTTGATCAGCAAGTCAATGGATTCTGTTTTGCCCTTTAAAAGGTCAGGTCTGTGTGGGAATGTGAGGGAATGCATGTCTCAGACTATTTGAATTGTGAGGTATGCCCCAGTAGCTGGTAGGGGAAATAGCCTACAACCACCTGGAAAGAGCTGGACTACAGCAGCAGTAAGACACCCATTTAATGCGTCTGAAATGTGGCCTCACCTTCTCTCCTGTATTTTTGAATATTTTCCTAGAATGTCTGGCTGGGATGGGATGGAGTACAGGGGAACACATGCTTATAGTTGTTGTGGGGGATTCAGAGGAAGAGATTGTTTTGCAGCAGGACCTATCATGGTGGTTGTAGTTATAGTGATATACAGAGAAGGCTGTGTCTTTTGAGATTGAGAGCCACCTTGTTCAAATTGCAGGGGGTTGTAAAATATCCCCCCCATCTCCTCCAAAAATGTAATAGTTTTTGTCTATGAGAAGCCTGCCACCGTGGAACTCAGGTATTTTGTTCCTGGACCTGAGTCAAGGATAGATTTGGGAGGGAGGGAAGATGTTAGACAGTTTTGAGCTTTGAGACAGTATTAAGAAGCCTATTTAGCCCTTGGTGCAAATTAGAGAAGCTGCAGGGCTGCTCTAAATTGCACTCTGCATCCCACTGTCCCCTGTGGGCCTTGATAAACAGAAAATAATGATAGTACTCTGTGCTCCAGACAGGATCTTGTTCTGCCCCACATGTGGTGCCAGTGCCAAGCCTTTGAATCAGTTCTACACTAGCTAGGAAGTCTGCTCTACAGAGGATATTAATAGTGAGGAATCTATGGCCTTCTTTAGGTCCTTTAAGGTTACAAAGTTTCACTTGAATTCCAAATTAGGTTGAGGGAATACAGAAATGATTTTAAGCTAACTTTGCCTGGCCTGCCCTACTCTCCAATGCCTCTTAGTTGCTGCCTCTAGCAGAGAAACAGGGTAACTCAGATTGGGGCCCTCCAGCTTTAGTGTGTAATGCAAATGGGTTTTAAACGGCCGATATACATCACTTGCTTTATATGAGCACAACAGTTTTGCCTTCTAAAAATGGTGTAGAAAAAAGAACCCTTTCAAATATAGTTTAGAATAAAAGCTTGTCCATTTCAAGCTAGTTCATGCCCTTCCCTTTCTATTGTGTAGCCGAGCGCCCAGAACATAAATGCACGTCTCACACAAGGTGAAGGAGTTATGGCATGGACTTCTGCGAGTACGGGCTTTATCAGCATTCTGGGAATGGTTTTGCTCTGAACTCTGTTCTATGTGATAAGGAAGGACTACAAAGCTTGGACACTCAGACAAAAAAGGGCCATTTAGCCTTTTCACTGAAGTCTAGGATCCTTGCTGAGGGATTATTTTACACAGGCCTCTGTTTTGGCTAACAAGGCCCGGTTTTTACTCAAAGCCAGGCAGCAGATGTCAGGCCTCAGAATTCCTCACAAAATGATGACCTTGCTGGGTCAAGGCCTATACAACCTGCTTTGCCTCAAGCTGTGTTGAACAGAAGCAGTAGAAAGACTTTCCCCTGGCATGCCTGTCTAGGCGACCAGCTAGCCTCGATTTTCCCTGCAGATTGAATTCCTTGTGAATTCTACAGCTCTGAGAAAAAAACTCCTGACAGTTAACTTGGCTTTTTCTTTTTATTTAAGTAATGAATAAGGCAGTGAAGGTTTTTTAGGGGGTAGAGGTCTAACACATTATTATGCTATTTTGTAGTAACAATTTATATTGTCAGGAAAGTTTGTTTGGGATTTCCATGTGTGACTAAAATGTGTTAGTACAGATAGTGTCAGATACAGACATGAAATGCTCTAAGAAATGAACATGAAAAAGAGAGCAGTGCATAAAATTCAATCTACTGTAGATTCATGTTGTGTTTTTGGATGTAAATAGCTCTCAAGCTACAATCTTTATAGGGAAAAGGACATCTACTATGATTAAGAACAGCAAATTATATTTGCTGCAGTTATTGTCTTATTGGGAAATATTCACAGATGAGGGTTTAGAAATGTAATAAAAAGTGGATCAATATGTGTTTGAGGATTTCATCAATCGCGTATTAACAGTACGAGTCCCTCTGACCTCTTTTGTTTGAGCTATTCCCTTGATCAGAGCAAAAGTGATCTAATAAATCATGGTATAATGCATCTATGTCCTGAAGTCCATTGCATGTTTCTATTTTCTTGCAGGCATAGTGGAAGATAACACAGAATTCCTAAGCGTGCTTCTGTGGGACTTTTATAAAGATTGGTGCTAATTCGTAGAGATGAAGAAGAAAATAAAAATAATAGATATACACACTGGGCCATATTCTGTCCTGGGGTAAGCAGACGTAATTCTAGTTAAGTGAATAGAATTACAGCTGTTAGCTCAGTCATTTTATCTACTCTGGTAAGAGTTTAGACTAGTATAGACAGAACTACACAGAGAGGTAGGGAAAGTGATAACAAAACATTTGACTTTGCTCCTGCAAAGACTAAATGTCAATGGGCCTGATTCATTGCCGAGTAAAACCATACCACTGAGACCCAGTGGTAAATTAGGCCTAATGTGTATGTTTGTATTTGGACAGGAAATTTAAATCCAAGTGGACTAGCAACCTTTATCCACAGAGCTGTTCTGGGTTCCACGGGTGAATTGTGGCCGTGTTGAAGTTGACAGGAGTTTTGCCACAGACTTATGTGTCATGTTCCATTTTACCAACTAGATGAGACCTATCTGGAGAGAAAATCTACTGGATGTCTACCAAAGATCAACAATAAAGGATATGCTTTCTGCTCCTTAACTTAGATATCCTAAACCGTTAGATGCCCTTGTTTTTTGGCTGCTGTCTGTTCTAGATCTGAAGGAATAAAAATGTGAGGGGAAGGACTTTCTGGGGTGATATCTTTTATTTGACCAACTGAATAGTTGGGATAACCTTGAACAAACTTTCAAATAAAAATGTAGAATTCTGTTTGCATCATGTTTTGGTGTCCTAAGCCACGTTCTGCAATCACTTCATTTATAACAGGGACTGTGCTGCAAAGCCACAGGGACTCCACGAAGTAAGAAGCTGATAGATAGAAAGTAAGTACAGAGTGTGGCCAAACAGACTAAGCGAGCTGAGTTCTGGCCTAGAGCTCTTGCAGGGAGCACTTTGGGGGACTCAGTGCAAGTATGCTTTGTTGTAAATAGTTGCTGGAAATAGCTTCATAAAAAGGACATCTAGGTGCCTAAGGGAGGATGGCAGTCTGGGCCTGGCAGCAGGCAGCAGAGATTGGTTCCCCAAAATGATGTATTGTGTTTCATTTGATTGGGTGAGTGTTAGTCCCCAGGGTTATAAAACTATAATTTTGTAAGTTTTGTTTCAAGTGTAGCTGACAAGCACCTGAAGAGAGGGAGAGAGGCTCCGTGGGAGCTGTCTGAGGGAGAGAAAGCAGGAGTCCAGGGGAGGACCAGGCAACTGCAGTGGTACAATAAAGACTGCTTGTCTGGACTGGACTTGTCTGCTGTGCTGTTTGGGACATCAACACCCTTCTTCCTTCTCCCCCAGTTCCTCCTCCCCCACTTGAAATTGTTGTGTTCATTACGTGTGAGAAATATGGTAAGAATACTTTCTACCAGTTACAGAAAAGGGGAAAATAAAATCTGCACACTAGTCCAAGAGAGAAGAATACTGAATGAGCTCTGCTCCCTATCTGCTGCCACTCAGTTACTTACAGTAAGGAAAGATTTTTTTCTTTATTTTGCCCTTCAAAAACAATGTGAGTAGTATATTCTGGGGTATATTGTATGTGAGATAATATGGTAAAAGGGAAGTGACCATTTCTAATAGCATTCTTGGGTGTATGAATGTGAGTAGTGTCAGTTAAGAACATACATAGTTTCATATGCCATATTTCTTTCACATTTCATAGTCCTGTAGTTCCTAACTATGGAACTAATAGAGGTATTGTCAATGCTTAATGATGCAATTTCACATGAAAAGGTGGTGCATCATTTGAAGACACCACAGATTCCTGAAAAATGTCAGTAATACATGACTGACTTTAAGTACATGCCTTATACATCTTTACCTCTACTGTGTTAAAAAATTCTGACAGCCAAGGGATTTGATTTTGTGCAATCCCTGATCATTGTTTCCTCCAATGAGGTGATTGCTCCATGGCTGGTTTTTCAGTTTATTGACAGGTTCTTCAGAACATGGAGTTTCTGGACCATCTTTGATTTTAAAAATCCAAGTTTACTTTGAATACACCCATACTGACATTAGAAGGTACTATTTCACAATCAGGGTGGCTAGGATCTGGAACCAACTTCCAAGGGAAGTGGTGCTGGCTCCTACATTGTGGGTCTTTAAGAGGAGGCTTGATAATTACCTAGCTGGGGTCATATGAGCCCAGTATTCTGTCCTGCCCAGGGCAGGGGTTCGGACTTGATGATCTACTTAGGTCCCTTCCATCCATTCCCAGAAGCAAAACAATACTCTTTCCTGCAGCTAATATGAAAATCAATAGTACAGAAGGTGCTGGAAATTTATAAAAGGGAACTGCAGATAAATTAAGGGTCCAGATCTGGGTCCAGATCTGCAAGGGTTATACTGAGCAGTCTTCATTCATGAGAGAAGCAAGTATCAAATCTCAGTAAAAGTTCCAGAACAGGTTGTTACTGTGACAAGTTGGGTACATCTAGACATGTAATTAGTGCTGCTGAATAAACTCGGCACAGTTTGTATCAGAGTTTATTGTTCACGGGTGCAGGGTTTATATGTGCGCCCAGGAGTGCAGAATGATGAGCTAGGGCAGCACAGCCCCAGCTGGTAGGAGGCCCGGGGAGTCAGCCTGCCAGCCTGGAGCTGCTCCACCCCAGCTCACCATGCTGTGGAGGGGCTGCCAGGGGCATGAGGATGTTACAGTGTGGGGTTAGCCGGCATGCCATCCTGCACTGTAGGATGCCCCAGCCAGCCCCAGGCACCGTCTACACATGCGTTGTGGTGTAGTAAATAATTCCACCGTAGGATAGTATCTGTGTTGGGCAGTAGTACTTTACAGAGGAGTTAATTAGTTTACTATGTGTTGCAGGGCACTATGTGCCTGCTCCTAAAAGACCAGAAATTGCCTGGGAAGAGCCCAAAGAGCCAGACAGGAGCCCAGGTGCAAGTTGCCATGGCAACCAACTAATGAAGAAATTAGCCTGCACTTGCACCTGGTCAACTGGCCGGAAGGGGCAGGGCTCTGGGCCCATATAAACCCCAGGATGGGGACTAAGAGGCAGTTCTCTGCTGGTGGCCAAGGGAGAAGGAGTCTTCCTGAAGTATGTGAAGGGGAGAGGCCTCACTAAGTTCTGCTCCGGGTAATGTAGAGGGGCCAAGCACACCTTACGTAGCTTGTGTTATGTTGTAGCCCAGGGGCTTATGTTTTGTTTGCCATTTTATAAGACCGGTGGTTTGGGTGAGGCTATTTGGGGAAGGAGGAGGTCTCATTGAGGGCCCACAGCAGTGTGGGGACCCCAGCACCAGAGAGGGTGCAGCATCTGGAGTGCACAGACCCCGGCGCCAGAGAGGGTGCAGAGACATGGGCTGTGGAGAGCCCAGTGAGAACAAGGGGCTGAATTATAATGGGGCCTAGGCACGGCAACGCCAGTACCATCTGTGAGGCTTGGGTCATGGTAAAGGGGTGGTTGGAGCCATGCATATAGCCCATAAGGCTAGGGTGCCCCCCAAAACACCCATCGTGAAACGGGACCTACAAGGGGTCTGGGAACCGACAGGGTTCAGAAAGTCCACCGGACAGTGTCCAAGAGGACTTAAAGGCAGCCTCCCTATTTATATTTTCCATCAAAGATGTGGCGGGCGAGAACTGAGGGTGCCCATTGGGCCAAATTGGCATGGTCAAGGGGCCTTAGGAGATCACGGCTGTCCTTGAGGACCCCATTCCATGACAACTGGTTCATTGGCTGGGAATCCAGCCATGCACAGGGAAGGGACCCGTGTCCTTGAGAAGGGGAACAAACCTTTGGGCTAAAACAGAAATTGAGAGTGATAGTAAGGCAGCGACACCACATCCCTGAAAGGTGAGCAGAGTGGGAAATTACTGCTGCCAGAGGCTGTGCAGGGAGAAGCATTTGGGCCCCGACTAGTAAGGGAGTAAGATCAGGTTAGCTATGGAGGAGGCGGAGAACATAGAGGGCCTGAGACAAGAGAATTTCACCTGGCTATTGTGGGTGGATGAGTTGCAAGAAAAAAATGGCATGGTTGGAGTGGGAGTTAGAGGTAGCCCAATCCCAGAGAGAACAAGCTGAGGGAAGGGTCACTGCTTTAGAGCAGCGAGTACAAGCAGAGAAAAAGGAAGGAGGCTTCAAAGAAATCAGGTGCTTGATAGTGGCGGAAGCAGAGAGAACTCACACATTAGAACAGCTTATTGTGAATGAAGCCCAGAAGAGCGAGAGCAGGAACAGAAGCTGCAGAGAATGCAGAAGGAGATGGCAGCATGGACATCAAGGTCTCCTGACCCTGCACAACCCAGGCAGGGGAACAGAAAGAGATGCTACAGAAGTTGGAGGTGTCAAAAAGCCTGATAGGTGTCCTACAGAAAGAAATCCACAGCCAGGAGGACTGAATAGAGGGGCTACAGGAGGAGTTGGAGGACTGGCAACAGAAGTGCACACATGCAGAACACCTGGCACAAGAGCTGCAGGACAAACTGCTTGAAAGCCATACCCAAGCAGAAGAAGCAGGAAAGGTGATCTTGAAAGAGATGGAGAAGGTGAGAACCTATATGGCAAATTACGAAGCACTGCAGGATCAAAAGTTGTCCCATGAGAAGGAGGTAGAGGTAGAGGCCCTGAATAAGGAGAGTGACAGGTTACAGGCCCAGTTGCAGAGGGTGGAGATAGAAAAGGACCAACTTGGGGAACAGGTACAGCTTCTGAAAGCCCTCATAGAAGACCGCTCAACTAAAGAGGTGGTGATGCATGCAGAGGGTGAGCAGCTACAGCTTCAAGTGCAAGCTGCAAAACAGTAAACACAGGCGCTGGAAGCGGAGAATAAAAGGCTACGAGAGGTGAGGGATCAGATTGTTACAGAAGCCTGGGATCCCTGTGAGATTCAGATGCCAGATGCCACAGGAGTTACAAAGCTTACCAAAGCAGAGCAGAAGCCTCAAATGCTAGGGGCTATGGATATAATAGAAAAGAGGTTGGTTGCGCTGGGAGCACAGCTAGCAAAATGCATAGCTGTAGTGAAAGCCGAATGTCAAGGGCAATCCCAGCAGGTTGAGGCATTGAAAGAGGCCTTGTGGGAGATGGAGACATGGCTAGAGACTACACGGATAGAGGGGCGGAGGCCTCCGGAACAGGAGAAGCCACCCGAATACCTAGGCCAGGAGAGTTTGAGAGACAAGGCAGGCCTAGTGCAGATAGAGAAGAGCACTATGACCGAGGGATCTGAGGGGGTAGATCCTATGACCATGAAGGAAGAGATCCTATCTGCACTCATGCAGTTCCTGAACCAGAAATGGGAACAGTTGATGAGCAACCATGCAGTGGAGATGGACCAAATAAGGCAGATGCTGGAGGAATTCTTGGGCGGGTACGATCAGGGGGTGTCCACCAATCCAGAGCGAATTCAGACAGCTGTAACAGGTACAGCAGATATCGTAACTGTGGGGACAAGGGTGCAGTCAAGCACAGGAAGCAAGACCAGGGGCTGATCCCCCAAGATAGCCTGCAGAGGGTGAAGCATCCAGAACTGAGGAAACAGACTACAGGGGGCTCAAAGCCTAGAGCAAGGTGGGCCAGAGAGAGACTCCAGAAGAGGGAGATTAGTTGAGCCCCTGAAGGGAAAGCAGGCTGAAGGGCTAGAGATGAGAGAGAGGAGACGACCACCCAAGGAGGCCTTAGAGGGAATAGAGCTGGGCCTAAAGTTTTTTATAATGAAGGAGGGACACTAAATCTCACACCGAGGCAAACCGCATCCCAGACGCAGGCTGCATACCCAAACAAGGGAGCAGGGGGTTCCACTGAGCCAAAAATACCCAAACGGGGGGGGAGCAAAGGCCTGGAAAGAGATCCCAGGTGTATGTCAACAACCTCCCAGGGCAAGTGAAGTGGTGGGCCCTAAGAAAGCTGGTTGCAACAAGGGTCAGGGGTGTGGTTTACGTAAAAGTGTACATGGGGGCTGGAGGCAGACCCACCGGCTCAGGGAAAAATAGAATTTTGGGCGGAAGAATGTGCCCAAAAAGCATTAAGAGTGCAGTGGGAGATCTGGGGTAGGCTCATGGATTTGCAAGGAGCCATAGGGAAGTGGGAAACCCCACAACCGGTTCTGAGAGGAGGAACAGGGACAGAACTGAGCCCAAGTTGAGGGGGAGCAGACACCCTAACGGATAGAGAGGAACTTTCCTGGAAGAAGGGAGAAGGTGCTGGTTGTCCTGCTGCAGAGCTTTGGGTGAAAATAGAGAGAGCATAATGTAGGAGGACCCCATTGGCACTAAAAGGCTAGAGTCCCGACCAACTGAAACCACATCTTACCAAGGATGGCTAATGTGGAGGAACTACCCGTGGCGGGGTAACTCCTATTAAATCCCACACGGTGCGTCCTTGGGTAAAAGGCGAGCAGAAGGCACCTGAAAACCTCCGCCTCCACATTCAAGAGTTGCCGGGCGGCAAGAGCGTGAAAAGCCTAAAAAGAAGAATACGGGGGTAAAGAATGAAGACCTACCCTGGTGAGTTTGGGTCTTAAGGGGGGAGGTGTGTCACAGGGCACTTAGGTGCCTGCTCCTAAAAAACGAGAAATTGCATGGGAAGAGCCCAAAGAGCCAGACAGGAGCCCAGGTGCAGGTTGCCATGGCAACCAGCTAATGAAGAAATTAGCCTGCACTTGCACCTGGTCAGCTGGCCGGAAGGGGCAGGGCCCTGGGCCCATACAAACCCCAGCATGGGGACTAAGAGGCAGTTCTCTGCTGGTGGCCAAGGGAGAAGGAGCCCTCCTGAAGCATGTGAAGGGAAGAGGCCTGACTAAGTTCTGCTCCGGGTAATGTAGAGGGGCCAAGCACACCTTATGTAGCTTGTGTTATGTTATAGCCCAGGGGCTTATGTTTTGTTTGCTGTTTTATAAGACCGGTGGTTTGGGTGAGGCTATTTGGGGGAGGAGGAGGCCTCATTGGGGGCCCACAGCAGCGTGGGGACCCTGGCGCCAGAGAGGGCACAGCACTTTGCAGGGCACAGAGACATGGGCTGCGCCCATGAGGACAAGAGGCCGAAGTATAATGGGGTCTAGGTATGACAACGCCAGTACCATCTGCGAGGCTTGGGTCGTGGTAAAGGGGTGGTTGGAGCCTCGCATATATCCCATAAGGCTAGGGTGTCCCCTGAAACGCCCCGCAAGAAACGGGTCCTACAAGGGGTCTGGGAACCCACGGGGTTCAGAGAGTCCATCAGACAGTGTCCAAGAGGACTTAAAGGCAGCCTCCCTATTTATATTTTCCATCAAAGACGTGGTGGGTGAGAACTGAGGGTGCCCACTGGGCCAAATTGGCACGGTCGAGGGGCCTTAGGAGATCACGGCTATCCTTGAGGACCCTGTCCCGTGACACTATGGCCTAATAACTCTGCACGTGTAGAAGGTGACACTTTACTATGGAGCTAATTAATGAACACCACAGTAAAGCCCACATGTAGATGTACCAGTTGTGTTCCAGAAGTAGAACAGCTGGAACAGGTCATGGCTGCACTGGCACACTGGGTTGCAGAACTGTGCACTTCAGTAGTAACAAAGAGAAAATATTCCATTTTCCTCATTGCTGTGATTTACATGACTCTCTGGGGCCAAATTCTTTTTGGACACTGAAGTTAATGAACTGACTCCAGATATATTGTTGTGTAGCTGTGATCATGGGCTTACGAAGAAATGATCATGAGGCAAATGTGGATGGAGATCTACAGCCCATCAGCTACTCTGTGGTAGCTGCCTGTGTACATACTTTTACCCCACTTGCTCCAGTTACGAGATCAGGGCCCATTGTTCATAGTGGGAGGCCTTCTCAAGATAAAATTATTTGCAGTGTAAATAGGTCAGACAGACAAAGGTGAACGAAAAAAAATATTGTCTGTATTCCCTGGGGAGGAACTAAAGTGAAAAGGAAGTGATTTGCCCAAGGTCACCAGGGAGTCCTGGTTGGAGCAGGGAACTGAATGCAGTTTTACTAAACCTCAGCCTACTGCCGTAACAAGATATTCTTTCTTCACAGTCAGTCAAATGCTGCTCCTGCTACATCCATCCAACTCTATCCAGCTGAGTGAGGTTACATCCAAGTCACTGAGGAAATTTGGCCCAGCATTCCTAGCAATACATTTAAAAAAAAAAGTCTGTGGCACTGTGAGGAAGGTAGTTATCGAAGGATGCCAAAAATGGCTGCTCCCAGAAAGAGCATTTCTGCAGAGCAGAAGATAAAAAGAAAAACAACTTTAAAAATTTCAATTAGATTAACAGAGACAAGTGACTGCTTGCCCAGCCATTCCTGAGCAACAATTTATTCCTAGGGTGGTGCGAGGGACTCAAGCCAGCGGTCAGCAAGCTGACAAATCTGTCAGCTTTGCTGGGTGGCTGTCAGTCAAATCAGGTGCCCGCTGTGTGTTGTGGCGCTCCCTGTATTAACATCCTGCTGGGATAATTCTTTTTTATCCTTTTTTTGCCACCAAGAGGGTCTGCCACCACACTGCTGTTTTTCATCTTGTTAATTGAGTCATTTATTTCGTTAAAAGGTGAAACTTTATCAGGGTTTATGTGCCCAATGTGAGAAGGCATATTTAATGATACATCAAATGTTAGAAGCATGCAGGTGCCTCTGTGTATGCTCTTTCAATTGCTGAGAGGTGAGGCAATTCACGGAAATTAAAATCACCTGATATTAACCCAAAACGGGCATTTTGTTCTCAGGCAACAATGCAGATAAACCGTACATAGTAGATGCATGTGTATTAATAAATATTACAAATTCATAGATATTCCTATTAATTTTCAGTAAGTAGGTTCATCCCTATTTGCAAGCAGATAACTGGAGGGATAAACAATAGTGCCACAGAATTTAAAATGATGCAGAAAGTCAGTCACTTATAGTATGACAGCTAAAAAGAATGTTGGAAACTTTTTAAAAGCTTCTGAGTAAGGAGGTTTCAGCCCCTTTCTGTTCATTTGTTCAGTTTTACTTTATCAGATAAATGTCTTTTTGATAGCAAGGGCATTTTATTAAACATTTAGGGCATGATGTAGTGATTTCAGTGGGGATCTCTCCATTGATCTTGGGGTCCGTTCCTACTGAAGGATCAGTCTGAGTTTTTCAGAGCTTTCTGAATTCCAATGAAAGTGACTATTCGAGCTGTACTCCTACGGTGTGTCCAGACAAGTGTGCATGTATGGTATGCCCAGGGCAATGCGTAGGGGATGCACATGCACCCCCTACGCATGGTGGTGCACCCCCTTCAAAAAGGCAGCGAAGTTCCTGCTCACCACCTGGTGCTGGCAGCATCTGTGGGTGGTCCCTGATCGCCCCTGGCTGCTGCCACTGCTACCGGTGGCACCTGTGGGTGGTTGCCAACCCATGGTCAGCACTTGCTACCCCGCCCTGCTGCTGACAGTGTTGGCGGTGTCTGCGGGAGCTCCCAGCTAACTGCTGCCAGGCTTCTGCTGCTGCTGGTGCAGCTGTGCCCCCCAGCCACCGGGGGCATGTGCCATTCATGGATATGCCTGCATGTGATATAAGTTTGTGACACTGCACACGCAGGCATTCCCTGCACTGCTAATTTGCAGTACATGCAGACTAGGTTTTTTTTGACACAGGGTGATGCTAGTGTGAAAAAAACCTGCATCAGAAAAAGCAGGGTGGAGCACATACTGGCAGTATGTGTTGCTTGAAACTGGAGCCTGGTCAATTAGAGCCATGCTCTGGATGCCAACCAGGCTCCCTGCTGCCAGATTGCCACCACTGGATTCCTAGGAAGCCCCCAGGACCCCAGGTAAGGCTGCTGGGGTCAGCCCAGGTGCTGGCCCCAGCTTCCCCTACCCTACCTGGGGCAACTTGCTGCATGCCAGAGCATGCATGCACAGGCATTCCCTGGGAACAAGTTGCAGCGGCACAAGTTGCTCTAACTGGCTCAGTGGATGTAGGGAGACCAGTGGACATGATATACAATAAAATCCCTGTTATCCAGCACTCTACAAGCCGGAATATCTATTAAACAGAATTTCCGGCCAACTGGCCAGATGGGGGGGAGGGGAGAGCTTGCACATGGCTGTCACAGCCATCACCCACCACCCTGCACTGTCACCGCTCTGCATGCGGCTGCTACCCTTCTCACCACTCCAAGGGCAGCTGCTGCCACCCCCTTCCCCCACTTTGCATTATCTGTCTCTGATAACCCGAATTTCTACATAACTGGCACCCAGCATTCCCCACTCATGACTGATAATGGGGATTTTACTGTAACTTGATTTTACCAAGGCTTTAGGTACGGTCTCTCAAGACATTCTCACAGGCAAGCTAAGGAAGTATGGACTGGATGAATGGACTGTAAAGTGGATAGAAAATTGGCTGGAGTATTGGGCTCAGAGGGTGTCGATACCTTGTTGGCAGCCAGTATCAAGTTGAGTGCCCCAGCTGTCGGTCTTGGGGCCAGTTTTTGTTCAACGACCTGGAAGATGGCATAGAGTGCACCCTCAGCTAATTTGCAGATGACATCAAGCTGGGGGGGAGTAGTAGATACGCTGGAGGGTAGGGCTAGGATTCAGAGAGACCTAGACAAATTAGAGGATTGGGCCAAAAGAAATCTCATGAGATTCAACAGGGACAAGTGAAAAGTCCTGCACTTAGAATGGAACAATCCCATGTACTGGTACAGGCTGGGGGCTGACTGGCTGGGCAGCAGCTTTGCAGAAAAGGACCTAGGGGTGACAGTGGACAACAAGCTGAATATGAGCCAACAGTGTGCCCTTGTTGGAAAGATGGCTAATGGCATACTGTGCTGTATCAGTAGGAGTGTTGCCAGCAGGTCCAGGGAAGTGATTCTTCCCCTCTATTCAGCATTGGTGAAGCCACATCTGGAGTGCTGTGTTCAGTTTTCTTGCCCCCCACCACATAAAGGACAAATTAGAGGGTCCAGCAGAGGGCAACAAAAATGGTGAAGGGGCTGGGGGACATGACTTATGAGAAAAGACTAAGGGAACTGGACTTGTTTAGTCCAGAGAAGAGAAGCCTGAGGGGGGAGTTAATAGCAGCCTTCAACTACCTGAAGTGAGGTTCCAAAGAGGATGGAGCTGGACTGTTTTCAGTGGTGGCAGATGACAGAAGAAGGAGCAAAGGTCTCAAGTTGCAGCAAGGGAAGTTTAGGTTATATATTTGGAAGAATTTTCTTACTAGGAGTAAAACACTGGAACAGGTTACCCAGAGAGGTGGTGGAATATCCATCTTTGGAAGTTTTTAAGACCTGGCTAGACAAAGCTTTGGCTGGGGTGATCTAGTTGGGGATGGTTCTGCTTTGAGCAGGGGGTTGGACTAGATGACCTCCTGAAGTCCCTTCAATCCTAATTTTCTATGATTCAAACTATGTGCGCACTTGTCTGGATGCACACCTAATCTTTTTAGGTTCCAATACAGATTGTCTTCTGTTAATTCAATGGTAATTAAGCACCTTGTAGGTGGAGCTTGGCCTATCTCTAAATGCAAAAGATGCTGAAACAGCCTACAATGCAGTGACTTAGAATCCAGCAAGGTTGGGAGTATAGAGTATTGAGACAGGCAGCATCAGACCTATCTTTTTTCCTATCTATCTAGGAAATAGATATTCTGCATGGTATGTTGGAGTGTAGCACATCAAAACTGGCAGGGTTCTTGAAAGCTACAGGATATTTAAGCACTTGTTTTCACCAGTATCCAATAATTGATACTAGAGAAAGCAACATTAAATCCCTTCAGCTTTTATGTCTCTTAGCAAAGCTTCAGGAGAGAGAGGGAGAAAGTGGCAGTGGACTATGTCTCTCGTGAGTGCCTTGATTAAATGTTAGTATCAATACATTCTTTTCATCTTTTATTTCTTAATAAACAAAATTGCTTAACTACAAAAAACAAAGGTTGCATAAAAACCATCATTTTGGATACTGGGCAAGGAGACAATTGTTCAGAGTGGGATGTGTTCCTTAATGTTAGAATCCAGTGCTGAATTCTGGAATACCTTTTCATCCTAAAATTCCTCAATTGGACTCCACAGTCCCATTAGCTGAGGCAGACTAGCACAATCAAGTGCTGAAAGATGCTTTAATGTGGTCAGATGCTACTGAAATAACTTGTCTTATCAAGTGTTTCTGCATCTAATTGGATATTTTAGACAAGTTATCTGAGCCAGAGGTGTGTGTCTCTGATTTCTCGGTTGGTCACTATATTCAAGTATTGCTCTGATATTTCCATAAAACAGCCTACCACCCTATTCATCTTTTATTTAAGTTGCAAAACTGGTGAAATAAGATGGAATAAAACTCTGTACCTCTCTCATCTTCCTTCCTTCCTTCCTTCCTTGAGACAGCTGCCTCGACGGCCTGCCCCTTCTGCCCTGGGGGCGTTGAGGAAGACCTCTTTCATGCCTTCCTCAACTGTCCGTACTTGTGGCTGCTCTTTGTCACCCTCCAGTCACCACTGTGGGCACTGGGCAGGAGCCTCTCAGAGACCACCTACATGTGCTCTTACCTGTACTGGGTGGCTGAGCAGGGCACTGACTGTCTGGGCAAATTTACTGGGTCAGTCCAGGATGGCTGTCCTCAAGAGCCGCCACAACCGGCTTGTGGGGACTAGCTCAGACAATGCCCTGTGACTTTTCAGCCCCCTGCTGCTGGTGCGCCTCTCACTGCAGTTTAAGCATGCTGTTCGGCAGACGGTGCCCACCTTTGAGGAACGCTGGGCCCTTGAGGGACCACTGTGTCATGTGGAGGATGGCCATCTTCAATATGCGCTCTGATGTCATGACCAGTCTGGGCAACTGGGTGGGGTTGGTGGGGGACTGTGACTCCAAGCTCATGCTGCAACCTGGGCACTCACCAGGCTGCCTTTTGCTTTTTTTTTTCTTTGGGAAGTTGAAGGTTTTGTTATGTGTACTATTGGATAGAGCAGGGAGGAATCATTTGTTTATATAGGACTTCGGTCTGTATGACCATGTGGCCGGGTGTCCTGAACGCATAATGGCATGTTAGGCACACCGTGTAATACTGTGAAGGTGTCTGTCCTGGTGTGATGTTATGAATGTAATGGCATGGTGCTTTTGTTTGATGGTGATTTGTTTGTCTTTGTCTTATATATTGAACCTGGACCCCAGAGGGGCCAAATTTCTGTACCCTGAACCCCTGAATAAAGTAGTTAAAAGTCAAAGTCCTTCCTTCCTTCCTTCCTCACTTCACCCCATAGATCTTAGAAAAAGTGTATGGTCATTAGATATATCAAAAGTCTTTTTGCAGGTACGATAGGAAAATTAGACAAACTGACTAGGGAAACCATGGAATCTCATACTGGGGACTTTCAAGAAGAGGCTAGATAACCATACATCTGGGATGGTTTGGATGCAGGTAGGAAGTTGGACTAGATAACCCTTAAGCTCTATTCTTAACCCTTGAACTCTCTTTACTGTAGAGTCAAAAAGTGTTACAAGAGAATGGACTGAAGTCTAGTCTAGTTCATGAATGATTACAACTTTCTCGATGCATCTACATGTTCATTAATGCACTATAATTACAGCGCATTAAGTTTAGTACCTGTAATTGCAGGTATTATCTTAATGCTCTGTAATCAGTGCTACTGCAAAATAGTGCTGGTGCACCCCTTTTTTCTGTGACACTAATGTGCAGTAGACTAATTCTACTGCACATTAGCACAGCTTTTGCCTTCTGTGCACTAGAATTAGTCTACTGTGCATTTAGAATCTCATGTAGACACCCCCCCTTTGTTCTAATAGATAATATTTGGTTATCTTTAGCATTCTTAATTTCTGCACATGGCTTGTGACCTTGGTATTCTAGGTAGCTTTGGTCTTGGAAGTTTAGAATAATCTACTAATCCCAAATGAATAAAGGCAAAATCTTTGTAGTCTCATGGATCTAAGTAAGTTAGAAAAAATATTTTTCCTTATCATTGGAGAAGTGTTCAAAAGACTTGATAAAAAGAGGATGGGAAATATCTATTCATTTCCCTGTAATGATGAAGATTTTTCTCAAATATGTTAGTTAAATGGTTGATTGTGTTTACTATTTAAAAGGCAATTCTGGTGGCTAAGAATTTTTATGGGGAAAACAATCACTAATGAAAGGCTAACCTAGACCAAGGCATCAATGACTGTGTCCAGACATACAGACACATGCTGTTTGTGATGCCTCAGACCTCTTTGCAGTGCGACAAACCACACACTTGCAACATTAAAATGTGCCCTGCACTGCAAATTTGCGGTGTGTGGACAACATTTCCTACCAGGATTTCCCTGTAGTAAAAAAAGACACGCTGAGGAAAAAAGGCGGTGCAGAGCACGCTACAACAGCATGCGCTAGAACAAACGGAGGCTTGGTCCTCCAGGGAGATACTCTGGCTTCTGTCCAGAGCATCTCTACTATTTCATGCATGCCCTGGCTGCTCCAGCACACTGGGAGCTGGGACGAGTGGGAAAAGGCAGTTTGCCTAAAGCGGGACAATTTTTCCATCACTAAAGCACATGGCATGTGCCATGGCATGTGCCATGGCGGCACAAAGTAGAAGCACAAATTTGTGCTGCTACTGTTTGTGACACTGCAAGCACATGCCCTTGCACATCTGGTTGCAGCCAGTGAGTTTATTACAATACTCAGGACCTTAGAGATGCTCAATCAACATAGCTTTCTAAGGACTCTTGTTCTTATAGGGCCAATTTCCATGTTGTTCAGAGACGTTGTAATACACCATCATAGGATCCCATTATTTATACTCTTCACAGCCAAGATGTGAATCAGTTCCTGCAATAAATGATTATATTTGTCAGTCTTTTGTCACATTTTCTCATTAAATGAACAAGGAAGAACAAATGGACTTCTCCACAAAAGAAGGCTGAGAGGGGCTCTTGTGGTCATCTACAAATTCATCATGGGGCGGGGGGCAGCAAAGAATAGGGGATACTCTGTTTACAAGGGCACCCCCTTGGGGTTACTAGGAACAATGGCCATAAACTGATGGAGAGCAGATTTAGACTAGGCATTAGGAAAAATTTCTTTATGGTGAGGGTTGCCAAAATCTGGAATGGGCTTCTAAGGGAGGTGGTGCTCTCACCTACCTTGGAAGTCTTTAAGACCCCTCATCTGACAAGCCCTCACCTGACCCTAGCACTCCTTTTTTTGCCCAGGGTAGGGGGTTGGAGTCGATGATCTACTGAGGTATCTTCATACCCTAAAAATCTATGAAATCTAAGGAGAATACACACTGAAGTCTGTGGAATCCACACTGAAGTCCCCCCTGCCCCCCACCATGCTTGCTGTCAGGGTGCCCTACCTCTTTTCCCATTGCTGCTGCCACACAGCTGAGCTCAGCCCCCATGCAGCCAGGACAGTGGGCAAAGCAGCAAAGGCAGGCTGGGAAAGGGTGGGGGACAGGATGTGCCTTTGAGGATGGAGGGGAAGGAGGTGGGGATTCTTATGTGCTTTGGGTTCTTTTTAAAAAGTCTCCAGAGGCTCCCACAGTGTCATCCAGTTCTAAAGGGGGATGCAGCTCCCACTGGCAGGGTACCCCATGTAGGGCTGTGAGAAGCTTCAGGAGCTGATTCAATTTGGAGGAGATTTCGCCCAATTCAGGTACCAAATCTCTGAATCTGAATCAAATCAGGAGACCGATTAAAATCTCTGAATCAATTCAAAGCATCTGAATCAATTTGGAAAAGATTTGGCCGCTTCAGGGATTCATTCCTAGACTAAACAGGCAGCTGATACAGCTGGGGGGGGTGCGTGGGATGCAGGCTTGGCTCACTCCAAGTGGAAGGGGGCAAGCGGCAGCAGGGCATAGACCGTGGTTCCAGTGCTGCCATGCCCACATCCTGCACCCCGCATGCAGGCTGGCAAGCAGTAGCAGGGAAGAGCCTCCACTCCAGCACTGATACAGGCGCGGCAGCACTGGGAGTGGGGGCTATGCCCTGATGCTGCCTGGAGTGAGCTGTGCCTGGATTGCGCCACTCCCCCCCGCCCCCCCCATGTCAGCTGGGCAAGTGGCAGCAGGGCATAGCCCCCACAGCTCCTCCTGTTGGGGCAGAGGCAGGCACAGCTGAAGGACAGCCCCCCTGGCTACCCTGCCCAGGCCCATCCCCTGCCTGGCCCAGCCTTCCAGAACTAAAAAAACAACAAAAAACCCCACACTCACGGGCTCTGGCAGCAGTGATTAGGGCATTTGAGGGATCATGCCAGAGCTCCCCCATGGAGTGGGGGGCAGCGGAGATTACCCCCCCCCCCGCTTGGCACCCATGCAGGAGCTGCCCCATGGTGCGGGTGCAGTGCGGCTTGGCAAGGTGCCATGCACTGTCTGGGAGCTGAGATGGCTCCACCTGTCAGTCGGAGCCCAGCACAACTCAGTTCCAGTGGCCCTAGCTCCTGGACAGCACGTGGTGCCCTGCTGAGTTGTGCTGCACTTGCATGACGTGAAAGCTGCAAGTGCAGGTGCCAAGTAGGGGGGGTGGTCATCCCTGCTACTCCCCACTTCCTTATACTGCATGGGGGGGCTCTGCCATGAGCACCCAGAGGCCCCAGTTGCTGCTGCTACAGCTGGTGAGTGCAGGACTTACAAAAAAAATTTTTTTAAGTGCCGGGACTAGGCTGGGGCAGGGCAGGGGATGGGGCTGGGGGAGGGCTTCTCCCGTGGCTTCCCCTGCCCAGGGAGAGGCAGGCACAGCTGGAGTAGCTGCGGGAGAACCTGCAGCCTCCCGGCTGTGTCTGCCTCTCCCCAGCTGAACCGAATCACCGAATCTCTCTGAATCAGCGCCAAATCTTCCTAAGCCAATTTTGGCTGAATGAATTCGGGACCATGATCCAAATCTCCAAATTGAATCACCGTCCTCCAGATTGGCTGAATCTGAATCAAATACTTCCCTATTCGCACAGGCCTAACCCCATGCTTAATACTGCCTATTTTTTCTGTCTTTTCATTAAATATTTCCTCTTGCCCGTTCCATTGTTAATGATTTAACTTTTGTGGATTCATTATAGTTACTAACTCACTTTCATGAGTGTAGCTCGTTTCCATTTTACTTAACTTTTCTTTCCATTCCTGCCCATTCAGGATTATACGCATATAGATGTATGTTAGCATGCACATGCTTTTAAACCAATATTTAAAAAAAAATGTATATATGTTTTTCTGTTCTATCATTTGTTTATAGACACAGATTCTTAAAGTAGTACCTTGCTCTGCCACAGTCTCCTTTTATTTCATCATGAGTAAGGACTCCACAATCTGGCCCTCATTACATAATAAGTTTTTCCGGGCACACGATTCTAAAATCAACCCTTTAAATCAACCTATTTTTTTAGTACTTCAAACCATATAAATGCAGATATGTCTATTCTTCCAGATAGTTAAGAGGCCAAAATCTGATTGTCATTATAGTTGCCAATTAAATGTGTCCAATCCACATTGGATCAAGTTTGTTCAAAGTATTCTCAAAATATGAGGCAAAAGAAATTTGACATTTATTTCTGCAGTACAATATTCATCACCATTTTCCTAAATGAGATCCTTCTGCTAAAATCCCTCCACACATGTTGAAACTTTCAGTTCAAGATGTGAAATTATTCCCACAATAGGCAAGTCCAGCTATTTCAGTGTTGTTAATATTTGAATTTTTGGTGAGGGGATGTTCAGCATTTTGATTCAGATCTTTATGAAGATAAGCATTTTATAACATGGTTGTAAGAAAGTACATAACATAGTTTTTAAATGGGGAAACTTAGCTTCAGCAGAGAACCTTTATCATACTTGTACTGTCTTATTTTCCACACAGGTACTGTATGTCAACATTGGAACCAAATCTGCAGATCATAACGTTGTGCCCACTGGTGAGTGTAACTGACTTGTCCTTAGCAAATGATTTATACCTTAAGTTCTTCATGGCAGCATTTTCTGTTTGATCAATATCATGCTGTAGATAGGTCAATAAATTTGCTACCATCTTAGCTGTGCCAAGCTTACTACAGCTCATATACTGTAATAATGTAAAACCGCTTAGGTAAGTAAAGCTGTAATCCTGACAAAAAGCTGGGCCTGGAGGCCTTTTTCTTAGATTTTGGGCCATGATCATGGTTACACTTACTACTGGCCCATCAGGCAAAAACTAATGATTTTAAAATTGCCATTAGTTACCAGGGTGGCCTGAGGCCATAAGACCTCAGCTAATTTTGAACTCTGCTGATAGTTTCCTGGGCTTTGTGTCTGAAGATCAGCAGTTAGCTTTCTGTCAAAAGCCAACTTTACACGGAACCCACTGACAGCCTATTATTAAATTATCCCTATCATCCAACATGTGAAACTTGGGAGATAATGAAGCTTGCAGTTCAAAGGAAAGGACTTGTGCTAAGGAAGTGAGAGAGAACTTGTACATATCTATATCAATTATAATATTGGCTACTTGTGAGGAAATTAAATTCATTTCCAGTGTGGAGTCCTTTAACTGGAAGGAATGGAGCATAATGTGGCTAAGAATCTAGTTACTGATGTTTACTTGTTTTATACTGAGAACAGCTAGATGACATCAAGTATAGAGAAGTATTTTTGTGGTAAAGTAAAATGAGTCCTGTTACCTCAGGAAAATGATGGTAGGAAACACTTAGAAGCTGTTCCAAAATTTATTGAAGCCCATATTAAGATTTCTATTGCTTTAGTTTCAGTGAACTCTGAATCATGCCCTCTTGACAATACTTCTTACAGTCCAGTAAATCAGCAGAACTAACATTTTGAAAGTTGCTTTTATTCCACCATAAGTTTGTGCAAATATTCTCCCATTTCCCAGTTTTTCCCAGGGGAAGCTATTAAATTCAGTGGCCACAATTAAGAAGTCAGCATTTTCACACATTCTATCATGCAGTGCTCGCAGTTTGGGAATATGTCTACACTGTACAATACAGTGCAGCACAGAGATGCCTAAGCTAGGTCTAATGGCAGCTTCAGTACTGGAAGCAGAATTGCCATATTGGCACAGAGAGTTCCACTTAAAGTAATTTACCTTGTCCCTCAGTAGGGCAGAGTGGCCTATGCAAAGCTCTGTGCTACTATGGCTAATCTGCTGCTGGTACCCAAGTGAACATTGCACAAGATAGATATATCCTGAGATACCACAGTATCAGCACACCCCTACCACAGCCACCTCTTTTAGTATATCAGCTACTGCTATGGGCACGTGTGACTGTGGGTAAATATTAGGGGTGTGTGAAGTGGGCCCTATTCAGTTTGAATTTGGCATGAATCCGGACAGTGATTCAGTTTGTTGATTTGGATCACTGTCTCTGATTTGATTAGGCCAAATCTGAATCTGAAGATTCAGTGCTGATTTGGAGAATCAGCCATTTGGACAGACACAGCTTTAAATGTTTTTTCCACATACCTTGAGGTACCAGGCACAGCTTGTGAACATTGCAATGGGGGGGTGGATGGACTGTCCCACAGGAGCATGTGCGGGGAGGAGGGCCCTTAGTGTGGTCAGCGGCGAACCCAGAGGTGGACCAGAATTACTTCCGGTCCACTTCCAGATCCACCGGGGAGCATACTGACCCCCCTCCCCCCGCCATGTGCCTCCAGCTTGGTGATCGGCTGCAGGGGGACCCTGGATGCCCACCCCCAGACTCAGGAGGCACCATTTGCTGAGCCGGGGGGGATTGCAGGGGGACCCCCCCAGCATGCACTTCCCCAGTGGACCTGGAAGTGGACCAGAAGTACTTCTGGTCCACTTCTGGATCTGCTGCCGAATGTGCTGGGGAGCCCCCCTGTGCTCCTGTGGGATGCTCCATGTGCCCCAGCATCACAGCGTTCATGAGCCGCCTGCTACCTAGAGGTATGCAGAACAAACATTTAAAGCTGTGCCTGTGTCCGAATCGCTGAATCTTTCTGAATCTCTTCGAATTGATTCGGAGTGTTCTGATTCGTTTCGGAGAGATTAAAGTGTCCTCTAATTCGATTCAGAGATTTGGCCAACAAATAGGGCCGAATCTCAGCCGAATTGAATTAGGGACAGAAGCTTCACATAGCCCTAGTAAATATATGATTATTTATGTTGACTAACATTTTTTTGCTTTCTTTACCATTGAATGACTTTCCCCCTTTATCCTTCATCAGCATCTTCTTTTTTCTTTCTTAATACTCAATATCATATTAGAAAAACAAATTAGATCAAAAACAAAATATTCATTATTTAGTTAGAAGAAGATGATGATGATTAAACTCCCCCCCACTCATTTTTATTTCTCAAATAGGCCTTTTTATTTAAAAAAAATGTTTCAAACCACACATTTCTGCCACCTCCAATTTCTATATTTGCAGCCACAATTTTGAGCATGCACATTTTTAAGCATGTGATGATTTCCCTTATTTACCTGAGGAGAAGGACAGTGGTAGTTGGGAAAGAGCTTGTACATAGAAAATGAATGTTTAGGACTCTAGTTTCTATATACATACTTTCTGAATCATTGGGACACAACCCTGCTCTCACTGAACTCAGCACCACAGTTTCCAATTGCCTGAATGGCAGCAGGACTGGGCCCTTAGCATCTAAGTTTTCTAAGACAACATAGGATCTGATGTTGAGTGCATAACGGCTACTCTATTTGTTTATATTGTAACAGAATTACCAGTGTTTAATCTGTAGCATTGCTTTGCAAAAAGTTCAAAATTACCTTAGATATGAAAGACGCTACACAAAACCCACCAGCATTCTAGTTTGTTACTTACGTGGACATGTGATACATCACAATGAATCATGAATGGTAAGTGACCCACTGGGATGGGATTGAATTGACAGCATCTTGAGGCTGCTTAATGTTCTATGGTGTTTATCTAAAATGGAGCCCTCACTAAGGATGAAAAATATAACTGCTGCATAAACACCCAAATTTTCTTCTGCCTACAGCTGTAACATTTCTTGCATTGTCCTCATTGCACTGATGAGCATAGATAAACCACACATAATTTCACATCCCAAAGCAAGCACAAATGTAACAGCAGAGTGGTATTTATCTCTTCATATGGAAGAATGACATTATTTGATTAGACATGTTTTCCTTTTAAGAGAATTTAAGCAATTTCTGAAAACTCCACAAATATCTCATAAACAGCACATCAGACATTGTCTTGTGTGATTTATTGGTCTTCCATTCATTCTTAACCTAGATCCCATTTGAAAAACAAAACAAAACAAAAACTTCTAGCTCAATATGCCATCACACTTAACAATTGATTAGATTGATATAACACAGTAATATGAATTCAATGGGTTTCTTAAAGGTGCCATTATTTTGGGAATCACAGTTTATTTGAGATTACTGGTTATAGAGATGCATTTTCCAAAACACTTTTGAAATTTCAGTAATATTTTAATGAAGCTTATAGCCTGAAATCATAGTTATTTCTTTAAAGCTGTGGGTTTTTTTAGCTCTAAATGTGTTTTGGTACATGACAACCTTTAAGTTATCTTGATAAATAGAAACTGATAAATAGCTTAAATATATATCTTTGTTAAGAAGCTTCTGTCATTTAACAGTTAATAACTTCATTTATGCACCTATATCTTACCTATGAACATGTATACCATACTATACACACACTACATATATATTAAAGAGAGAGACTGAGAGAGGAGAAATATACACAGTATGAATATTGTATATCTTTGTTTAGAAGCTACCCTCGTTTAGTAGCTGCACCTTAACCACGCACCTTTACTATGCAAGCCGCAGGGGAAAGTAATTAAATTTAATAGCTGCTGCCCTCGTTTTGAAGTCACCCTCAATATAAAGCTGCACAGGGAAGTAATTAAATTTAATAGAAGCTGCGGCTTCTAAACAAAGATATACGGTATAGAGTCCATATAGTTCTTGGAAAAGTTAATTTCCAGCAGTAGCAGGGCTGTCACTTGAAATATTCATGGCTTTGTAATTGTTTAAATCAAATCTCCATCTACAAAGGAACTTTCTCGGTATCAGAAATGATAGAATGTTGAGGAATGTGCGCATGTTCCTGGCTACAACAATAATAATAATACAAAAAGAGAATTGAGAACAAAATAAGATTAGAAAAGAAGCCCCAAAAAGTCACACTTTAATATTCTGCTCTCATTTTCATCAATCACTGAAGCAATACCCCCTAGATCAGCGCATTAACTTGTTTATCTTTTACAACGAGGAAAAACTTCATAGCTTCATCATTCATTCCAGAGTGAGGGGGGAAAAAAACAAAAGGCAGCCACCGAAATTTGCATGGTGCTCAATTATACATTAGTGAACATCACTTGGCAATCTGTTCATATCAATTTAATTGGATTTTAATACTGCCTCTGATCTTGTTTTCTAATTAACAGCAGTGCCTGGCAATAAAGCAGAACCATGCACCCAGCAACACCTTTGATCTCAACCATATGGAGCTCCTTCGTGCTCCTGGAAAAAAAAAATTTCCCTTGCCTCCGATGCAGGCCGAGAGATACTGGGGCCCCCAGATGGCCAAATACCACTCATGACTGCGACTTCATTGATTATTTTCTTTTCTGATTGGTTCTGATTGAAAATAAATAAAACATACACTTGGAACTGGATGCAAATTGGTGTCACAAGCTTTTGGTTATGTTGATCGTTTTCTCAGCTCCTTCTTTAAATGACAAGTATTTAAGTAAACATTAATTGACTCAATGGTCTGTATTTAGGAGCATAACTTTATCACAAGGACCTTTCATTTTATGTGTAGTTACTGTCCTACCACCGCAACATTTTTTAATTGGGATTGAATGAAGCTAACTGTTCATTCTTTATCTTTCTGATGTTATCATCATAGACAAACTATTTAGGCATGATTTGAGCATGGTAGTTTGATTTATATCTGCTTTTTGATGATTTGCTCTTGACAGTCGGTTCCTTTTTTTTTGCAGGACCCCTAGGTAAAAAGCATGCAGAACAGTGCTCTGATCTTTGTTTCCTGCACTGGTCTGACTTGAAGCACAGTAAGCTCAAACAGAGCAAATGTTGGCTTGTCATATTTCACATGTTCTCCAGCCAATGTTTGCAGTATGTTTCTGGGACGCAGTGTAAGCTTTTTCTTCTTTGTGCTGCAAGTGAGTCATCACACCACTTAATCTAAAATGTTGTCTTGGGAGAGTATAGGTTTCAATGTAAATGTTTTTGTTTTTATTTCAATATTTTATTTTTGGGATGGAGGGAACCCAGGAAAAAGATCAGACTACTGACTCTATCTAGAATACTTAGAACACACAAGAGTAAAGTAATCTGTTTTCCTATGGCATATAAATATTATTTAATAGCTGGGATAAAAAAAAAATCAGTCCTGATTTCTGGTTCTTGAGTGAGGAATCTTACTTTGAGAAGCTGTGCTTCTCTTTTCTTCTTTTTCCTTTCACTTTTTGTTCTGAATCAGCTATACGGCTCTGCACTTTGATTCCCACAAGCTAGGTCAGGTCATTCTTTCCTTCTTGAAGAAGAGACCTCCAGTGAACAGCCTGATGTGCTGCAGCAATATTTGGTTTGGTGAGTTTGCAGGCAACACCTTTCCTTTTGAGTTAATGCTAACTTGTGCAGCGTGAGGGCTTCAGGGCCGTCTCTTTTCAGACAGGGTGCAAAACCAACTTCCTGACCACTCGTGTTCATTAAAGAGCTCATAGCCCTATTTTATAAGCCTGTGGTATTCATACACTTAATACCATCTTCTGTAGTTTCATTTGTACAAGAGTTTAGAGCAGAGTATCCAATATTGTTGTGCAGTATTATTGAGCTGCCACATATTAATTCAGAAGAGTTGAATTCCAAGGGTGTATTAAGTGATACCTAAATATTAATTATCTACCTACTTGGAGATCTTCTGATGAAAATCATCCAAGAAGTACAAGCCATTATTAATTTTCCTTGGTATCAACCATAGTTACCTTCTTTTATTTCAAATGAAAAATCTAACCAATGTATTCTATTTATTTTTAAAATATGAATACAGTTAAATAATTAGGGACAGAGTGACCTGCCTTCCATGGACCTACACCAATTAGGATCAGAGTCATAGAGTTCTATACTGATCAATAAAATGTGAATAAAAAGGACTGTAAAGTTTTAGGGTTCATTCTGTGTTAACCTGGAGCCTGGCTTCGTTGTTCATATGATCAATTCTATAAAGTTTTGATCTTTTTGTTAGTGTGCTGAAACCCTCTGAGCCTGGCCTGACTGTCTTGGACACAACCTTCTCTTCTCCTCACATGCTTTGATTAAAAAATATTCTGATGTCAATATTCAAATGAGAATGCTGAGACCCTGATCCTGCAAGCCAAGCCATACGTGTAGATATGTGTGGCTGTGTATAGCCTGACTGCAGTTATGAAGGCTTCTGTGCAAAAGTTCTGCTGGTTTGGATGAACTGCAAGATCCTGGCCTACCTTCTTTTTTTAACCAGGAGTTTAGTTTAGATTTATCTTGTGAACGGCGTTTTGCTTTGTTTTGCTTCCTTCTGGGATTTCAGACTATAAGCTCTTGTATTTTATCAGAGAGGTTGAAAAATAAAATGGAAGGAAACAAATGACTCAAAAGAAGATAGAAATTACATTTTTATTCTACTTTCAATTTGCTGATAAATTAACGTCGTGCTAGCTTCTATGGAGTGCAGTGACATTTACTGATGAGGGAGCAGAGGTGATAAGGGTGAGGGTTTCCTGTTGAACTCTGCAAGTAAGCTATTGCTGATTGGACATGTGGTGCCAAGATCACTGTTGTGGCCTTTGTGAGCACCAGGACTTAGAGACGTTGTCATCGTTAGTATGCTGAGACACCATGTTGATCTTTGTTGTTGATTTCCTTGCTCTGATAACATACTAGCTGCTGCTTTGTGTGTTTACTGAACTCATGCTCCCAGTTTTGGTGACAAGATTTTTTTTTTAATCTCTAGGCTGTTATGTTTGGGTCTTTCTGTATGGCTGCCAGCCTTGTTGCATACTCCCTTTACATTACTGTTGTTGGAAATGTATGCCAGTATGTTAATCTTTCTTCACTATTTACAATACAGGCTTGGAGAGTTCTAGACACCATTTCATATTTCACATATAGCCCAGGAAATGCTGGAACATAGGAAGACAATGAATTGCATAAGAATCTTGGCATCTCCTTGGATGTGGCCTCTTGTATAAGTGTGGACATGGCTGTTATTTTTTCCAGATGTGCTGTTTGTGGTCACATACAGACTTCATAGTTTCATAGTAGCTAGGGTCAGGAGGGACCCTCTGCCACAGGCAGGAATGAAGAATGCTGGGTTCACAAGACCCCGGACAGGGGGTCATTCCTCATCATGCAACCTCCTCTTGAATTTGCCCAAGGTAGGGGCGAGGACCACTTCCCTGGGAAGTTGGTTCCAGATTCTGGCCAGCCTAACTGTAAAATATTGCTTTCTGATCTCTAACCTAAACCTATTCTCCATCAGCTTATTACCATTGTTCCTTGTCACCCCAGGTGGTGCTGGGGAGAAAAGGGCTCTGCCTATTTGCTGTTGATCTTCCCTGATGAGCTTGTAGGCAGCTACCAGGTCCCCCCTCAGCCTCCTCTTGCTGAGGCTGAACAGGTTCAGGTCCATCAGTCTCTCCTCGTAGGGCCTGTCCTGCTGCCCTCTCACCAAGTGGGTGGCCCTCCTCTGAACCCTCTCCAGGCTGGCCACATCCCTTTTGAAGTGTGGCGCCCAGTACTGGACGCAGTACTCCAACTGCCGCCTGACCAAAGTCTCAGGGAGGGGGAGTATCACCTCTCTGGACCGGCTTGAGATGCACCTTTGGATGCTTGACAAGGTATGGCTGGCCTTGCTGGCTGCAGTCTGGCATTGGTGGCTCATGTTCATCTTGGAGTCAATAATGACTCCAAGATCCCTTTCCGCCTCTGTGCTTTCGAGAAGGGAACTCCCCAGCCTGTATGTATGCTGTGGATTCCTTCTCCCAAGGTGCAGCACCCTGCATTTGTCTACGTTGAACCCCATCCTATTCTCATCTGCCCACTTTGTAGTCTGTCTAAATCTAGTTACATCCTCTCTCTCCCTTCAGGTGTGTCCACCTCACCCCACATCTTAGTGCCATCAGCAAACTTGTATAGCGTGCTTTCCACCCCCTCGTCCTAGTCGCTGATGAAGATGTTAAACAGTGCAGGCTGGTACACCAATTAGGATCAGAGTCATAGAATTCTATACTGATCAATAAAATGTGAATAAAAAGGACTGTAAAGTTTTAGGGTTCATTCTGTGTTAACCTGGAGCCTGGCTTTGAGCCCTGGGGTACCCCACTGCTCACATCTTGCCAGTTTGAGTACAACCTGTCCACTACTACTCTCCTGGTGCACCCCATCAGCCAATTTTTTACCCATCCAACTGTGCAGGCATCAATGCCACAGTCGCTTAATTTATTGATGAGGATGGGGTGAGAGACAGTGTCAAAGGCCTTCTTAAAGTCTAGAAAGACTATGTCCATGGCGACACCATCATCCAAGTTTCTCCTGGGAGAGTCATTGCTCTCCTAGGAGAAAACATGGGTTTACAAATGTTCAGGACTTTTCTCTCAGAATTTATCCTGGGAGAGAGAATGTCTGTTCACATTCTTCTGAGAGCAGACACAGCAGTATTCCAGCATCCCAGAGTGCTTTGCTCCCCCACCAACTCCAGAGAGAGAGTGTGTCTCTTGCTGGACTCTGCTGTTCCAGCTGAACAAGTAGAACATGGCCCCTTCACAATCCTTCATTGTGCTGCAGGGAGACAGAGGCTGATTCTGAGCAGTCTGGGTCAGCCATCAGGGCTGCCCTATGCACTCCTGCCATCTGTCTTCAGGCAGACCAAGAGAACCTGCAGAGCATATTGAGATGCATAGCCAGGGGGCCCTGTGCACTGCAAACTGTCTGCTCTTCAAGGCTAAGTATAGAGAGTAAAAAAGCCTGAGGCTGAATTGATTCAGTCTTTGCAGGTTAGTCTAAACTGCAGGGATTAAATTGAAACACAAGTGAACAGACATTTACCTTTGATTCAGGAAAAGCAGCCACATGCCTGCAGTGGCTCAGGCCAGAAGCTGGGGGCCACTAGAGCATGGCTCTCTGGCATGTAGCCACTGCAGGCTGTGTGTTCGCTTCCTCTTCCTGCTGCCCCCAAGGTCTCTGGGATTTGCAGTTCAGAGGCACTGCAGCATAACTCTGCAGGGTGTCCCTGGGATTTGTAGCCCACAGTTGCAGCCAGCAGTAAGTTTGAGTGAGGGAAGGGGTGCTTAATTCCCCTCCCTAGCCCCAGACCCCTGTTGGGGTTTGCCAGGGTGGGGGGGGGGCACCTCCCTGCAGACTGGGCTGGATCCCTAGCCAGACTTGCCCCCCTCCTACCCTGTTGTCAGCCAGCTTTCACTGCTGCAGCTAGGAAGAAGGTGGGCAAGTCCAGCCCTGCTCTCTGGAGCAGACAGCCCAGCCCAGGGCTTCAAAAGCATGCTAGGATGCTGGGGGACTCTGATTTAACTTGAACCAGGAAGGGGTCTAGGATAGAAGTTTCATAAACTGGTTTGATCCAGATCAGTTAAGTCTGATACTACAGTCAACCAGATTTATCTTAAACTAGTTTTAGCCATTTTGAAACTTGTTTATGTGCACTGAGCTTCTGTTCTGTTACAGATTTAAACCAGTTTTTGATCACTTAAACCGGTTTATGTGTAACTTCTGTCCCTAGCCCAAGGGCTCATCATTTGAATGTCTGTTTAGGCATCTCCGGGTAAGTTTTTGTACCTGGAATTCTCCCAGGTCATTTGAACATATGTATGCAGCTTCTGTCACCTACACCAGCAGTTCCCAAACTCTGACAGACTGAGTACCACCAATTTAAAATGATACAGCCTTAGGTACCACTGGCAATATTTTCATACACATAGGTAACAGACTATGTATTAAGAAGACATCAAAACATTTAGTAGTCATAAAATATTGTTTTATCAGTTACAGTAGCTATATAATGGGTGTTCTTATCCCTCCCCCCCCCCCCCCCCCCCCCCCCCAGTGTAAACCAGGGATAGGCAACATTTTTGGCCAAAGTACTGAAAAAAACACGTGTACCCCATAAGGTGTTGGGGTGTGGGCACACCACAAAAACAAAACTGGGGGGAGGGTACATGGCAGGATGCGCTGTACCTGGGCACAGGGGCAGACGCCCCCGCCTTACACCCCTGGATGAGCCTCCTGGGTCTCCCACCATCCCCTCTCTGTCCCACTCACCCCTGCCCCCCTCCCTCTCTCCCTGTAGGAGCATCAATCTGGCCCCACCCCTTCCCCGCAACACACTTACCTGCTGGGCACTGCTGCACATGTGACTGGGCTATGCTTATGGCTGCCTGGAGCAGGCTGAGCTGGTGACTGTGTGTACACGTTCCCCGCCCTTCCCCCCAGCCTTCCGCATGCCACTCACAGGGTGTTTGCATACCATTGGTGGTACATGTACTACAGATTAGGAACTGCTGACCTACACCTTTATCCTGTACTTTTATTCACCCAATCAAAACATGTGTAGCAATATGCCCCTATGATAAGAGATCTCTGCTTGCGTAGGTTGTAGTTATGATTTTAGTGCCATGATTTCTTAATATGAGAATTATTATACATCCGCCCTATGTTCATTTTATTGTTGCCTTAACTGCATTCTTTATTTTTTAAAGCCCCAAATGATACCAATTGTAGCTATATCTCGTATCTTCTCCTTGATCCTTTTACTGAAGGGCATTTGTGTTTCCACATTACGTACTGTTTAGGGCTTGCTATAGAGATCATTTTGTAGTACAAAGATTACTCTGCTGTTAAAACTATCTAATTTCAGCCCCCCCTTCCAACTTTAAACATACATGGACACAAGTTATTTCTAGTTAATCATGGCTGCAGAATGACTAGAGCTGACTATTTATGTATAGTATCTTCTTTTCTGATCCCTTCAGATTTTAAACATCAGATCACTCATTTATGTTGTGTGTTTGTATTCAAGCAGGTGGTATTTCATTTTCTTTTCATAATGATACATCCATTTTTATTTTGTTGTAATGTGCTCCTTCCATTTGGGCAGGGGCAAATTAAATTAACTAGAATTAATTGTTATTATTTTACATATTAACTTAATTTATTTAATTGTTTAGGGAAAAGCTTACAGAATGAAGAATAGCTTCCTTCCAGAAGTGGTTTTCTCTGTTAGATTTGAATAGCAAAGGGTTTCTTTCCTTGAAGAAAAACACAAGGTGTGCATGAAATGATGACGCACACCTTGTAATCCCTGTAATCAAAGCAGCCTACAATCTACTCCAAGGAGCTATTGTCAGAGCTAGGATACCATCACAAATTAGGCACAGCTCTCCTTGGCTATGGACAATAACCAAGTAGCTTAATCTTTGTTTCATGCCTATTTTCAGGAATCTAAGTTATGATATGAACATAAATAAAAACGTATACTAACGCCATGAATAATGAACATGAATAAAAGTATATACTAACCTTTCCCAAAACAAGAAACTTAAAATTCCAAACAGGATAATTTCTCTGCACCTTTTGTGGTGGGTATGAGGTTTGTGAGTTGGAGACCAAACTTATATAATGAATTATTTCTGACAATGAAAATTTATTTTTTCGCATATAGCCTATAAAAACTACACCAAATCTATTAAATATTTGTCTTTGAGAATCTGTTCAGGACCTTCTTCACCCCTGCCCTAAGTAAGTCCTCAGCAGTTTTTTATGAACCTTCCAGCTCCCAGAATTTTTAACTTCAGTGACTTGACTCAGTATTTTATTTCCACTAGCCAGGAGACCATTCCTTTGATTAAGATGTTGTAGGTCCAGCTTCTGTTTGTTATTTCTTTTTCCAGCTGTTCCATCGTGGCTTTAATGCAGTGGTCACTAGGGGTGTGCAAAGCAGGCTGTATTCGATTCAGATTTGAATTCGGCCTGATTCGGGGGACAGTGATTTGATTTGCTGATTTGGATCACTGTCCCAATTCAATTCGGCTGAATCCAAATCTGAAGATTCAATTCTGATTTGGAGAATCAGTGATTCAGCCATAGACACAGCTTTATGTGTTTTTTCTACATACCTCAAGGCATGGCTCATGAATGTTGAGATGGTGGGGCAGATGGAGCGTCCCACAGGAGCACGGGAGAGGCCTCCCCCATGCTCAGCAGTGGACCTAGAAGTGGATTGGAAGTATTTCTGGTCCATTTCTGGCCCCCTGTGCTCCCCTGGCACAGTGATCAGCCACAGGGGGACCCCAGGTGCCCCCCCGACCCAGAAGGCACCAGTTGCCAAGCCAGGGGGTGTGGGGTGGGTCCCCTATGGGCTCTGCAGCAGACCTGGAAGTGGACCAGAAGTGCTTCTGGTCCACTTCTGGGTCCACTGCAAAGCGTGCTGGGGACCCCCCTGCACTCCCAAGGTGCCTGGTACCTTGAGGTTGTCACAACCCAATTAAATTGTGCCCATGCCACTGAGCAAGAGATACCATTCAAATCATCTCCATTTGAATATTAAGGGTTAAAAGACATCCCTGCCAAAAATTCCTTGAAACAAAACGCGGCCGGAGAACTGCAGATAATTGTTCGTTCCGGCGCCACGTCCGTCATTATCCCGTTGTAACCTGACTGCGTGCGTGTACTCAACTCTGTAACCGAAGTTATATGCGTATATTCAACTCTGTAACCGAAGCTGTAACGGAACAAAGGCTTGCCTGCGTCGTCCATCACTATCTAGGCGACGTAAGTAAACAAACTCCTATAACCTACACGTGTCTGTGCCTGGTTAATTCCACTCCATCCATCACTACCCACCTGCTGAGCTCTAAATCTAAACACTCCGGTGTGAGTCAGGCGGCTGCCGGTGGCTGCTCTGATTCACGACAGAGGTATGCAGAAAAAACATATAAAGCTGCGTCTATGTCTAAATCACTGAATGTCTCCAAATCTCTCTGAATCAAATCAGAGGCTTCCAATTTGATTCCAAGAGGTAAATGGTGTCATGACCCAAAGGCATGATTTTGTGTGTGCTTCGGCACCAGAATTATCCCCGCCAAGTTGCAGCTTCATTGCACGGGAGAGTTTCCTGTTGCAGAGGAAAACCCCGGTGCAGGGACGAGTTTCCCGCCTTTTCTGCAGCTTCTTTTGCAGGGTGCATTGCTCATGTTGCAAGAGGAATGCACGGTGCAAAAGAGTTCCCGCCACCGGTATGCAAATTCATTCCCCGT
>NW_005842021.1:2495129-2495406 GCF_000455745.1 Alligator sinensis | reverse complement strand
TGTGTGTGCTTCGGCACCAGAATTATCCCCGCCAAGTTGCAGCTTCATTGCACGGGAGAGTTTTCTGTTGCAGAGGAAAACCCCGGTGCAGGGACGAGTTTCCCGCCTTTTCTGCAGCTTCTTTTGCAGGGTGCATTGCTCATGTTGCAAGAGGAATGCACGGTGCAAAAGAGTTCCCGCCACCAGTATGCAAATTCATTCCCCGTGATTGGCTAGTGTTAAATTATTCACACGTGGGGGCTAACGATTGGCCTGTTAGCCGTATAAGAGGCTTGAG
>NW_005842021.1:2490534-2494821 GCF_000455745.1 Alligator sinensis | reverse complement strand
TAAGTAAACAATCTTTAAAACTACCGCTATGCGTTTGTGCCTAATTCCAGCTCGACGGCCTTCCCTCTCCAACCCGGCGTGCCCGGGCTGCTGGCCACAGCCCGCATGCAGCACGGAAAAGGGCTCGGGTTGCTCCCGGCCCGCACAAATGGATCTCCTGATTTGATTCAGATTTGGAGATTCAGCCACCAAATTGAGATGAATCTCCTCTGAATCGAATCAGCGACTGATGTTTCACACAGCCCTAGTGGTCACCAACCAGTGGATCTTGATTTATCAGTAGATCTTGGAGCCTCTTGAGGTAGATTGTGGAGCCTCTTGGAGTCAATTCAAGGCTGGGGGGCTGAGTGCCCTCATGTATACAAGCAAGTGCCCCAGCCCAGCAGGTCAGTCCATGGGGGAGGGAGGGGACGGGGGCTAGATTGAGGTCCCTGCAATGAGGGACAGTGCCGCAGAGGCAGGAGCAGGGGTAAGTTGAGTGGGGCCCTGGCTAGGTGGGGACTTACCTGGTGGGGAGGTGTTACCCCAAATAATTTGTTCTCCCTCTGCCTTGACTTGAGCCCCCCAGGTGATCTCCTACTTAAAAAAGGTTGGAGACTACTGCTTTAGATGCCAGATAATGACTGCCGCTGGTCACTGAAATAGGCATTTTGTCTATGTAAATCCTGATTCTACTGGAACACACCTTAAGAATATGGGTGATGAACTGCTGCTTCAGGGAATAAGGTGTTCTCTACCTAGCCAGGTAAAGTAAAGAAATATTTACTGTAAAGCTCTGAGATCCAGCAAAAAATAAGACAGTTTTGGAATGGGTTTATGACAGGCTGGGTGATCGTTGAGTCATGGCTGATTTTGACCCCCTGGATAGAAAATAGGGAATGCATCATCTCCACTTTATGGATTTTACTCTATTCAGAATGTAATGCTGTATAAATCTTTTGCATGAAATAAATTCTTTGGAAATGGCCTTCATGTGCTTTTCAGTCTAGAAGTAAATCCTTTGGTTTATTTTAATTCGTCTTATGATTTATTTAGCACTTGAATCTGGCATCTTGAATCTGCTATCCGTTGGCAATGGGAGAGAATCCTATCCTGACTTTTGTGTTCACAAGAAACTCTACCACCAGCATATTTGAGTGTCCAGTCTGCTTTTGCCAGTATCCTGTCACCAATACCCAGGCATGCATTTCCGTAGGTGAAGAGAGCAGCCACAGAGAGGTCATTTTTCCTCCTACTTTCGAAGCTCTTTCAAAAAAGGACACATAATCACTTTTATTAATAGTTAATATTCTTTGTTTTTACCTAGCAGGCCTAAAAGAAAGAGCTGGTGTAGACAAGCAGTGTTTGTACCTGTGTTTTCTCCTCTGTCTGTTCAATGCTGGGGTCAGTACTTTGTTATATCCCTTGCTTCAGTGGTAACTTCCTGGTTTTCTGCTCCTGAATATGGCCATATCATCCAGCTGTCTAGGAGTAAGTCAGCCATTATGATTGTAATACTAATCAGCCTTTGAATATGTTGTGTATAGGAAATAGTTTGTGAGCTCTCTCTCTATGTTCTGTGTTTAGAAACCTGCCAACAGTGAATCTTTATAAAACTAGGCCTTACATATTATCCATATGTAATAAATATAGATATCTGGATCTCATTTTACTCATGTGTTTGTTTTACATTACTCCTATAGTATAAAAAACAAGAGACACCCTGACACATTAAAGAAATTATATAAATGTCATTTTTTCAGTAACTTCTTTGGCCACTCAGATATAGGTTATTGGAGGATGGCACAGAAATAAAATAGAAATTGAAGGTTTGGGGTAAAATGACTTCATCCTTAGGGGAACAGAAATCTTTAACACTTGGGTTACATTTTTCAATGCGGCGGCTGTGATTTCACTGCTATTAGAATGTAATTACACAATATTTGTACTTCTTGTTAACAATAATTAGCATAATCGTCATGTAAGCAGAATGTAAACTACAAATATGAATCAGTTATTAGTATCCCATTAGGATTGGAGCCTATACACATGTATGTAAATTTATTCACCAGTTATTCTCCTGGGCTTTAATGGGATGTCTCTTGTGACTAGAGGCAGAAGTGTGTGAAAGTGTTTGCAAGTCCAGACCCTTTGTTTCTTATTAAATTTATTTTACTTTTAAGGTGGACTAATTGCTTGTATTTATGTCACAATTATCCCGAAGTTACACGTTGATATTTTTGTGGTAGGCAGGTGATTTACTAAATCAGCGCTTAACTATGTCATGCATCATATCCCTTTCAAGGGGACTTCTGTCATGGGACTTCCCAGGAAGAAGCCTTCTTTGGTGTCCCTCACTCCAAAGACCCACTGAAGTTCCAAAATCCAGGGACTCCCATTAAGCTCATATCTGGAGTCCTGCAACTCTTCCATCTCCTCATCTTTAGTTCAAATTTGCTTTGTTTCTGGTGATCTTCATACTCTAGCTTCTAATGCAGCTTTTTCATTGACAGGCCCCATTCCCTCAGGTCTCCATCCCTCCAGCTTAGTGTCACTGGACAAACATCATGATGAAGGCTGGCTGCTTTTTTGGCTACTGTGGTTACCAACAGCACTGTCCTCCCATGCTGGCAGACTGGGTCACTGCCCTAGCACTGGCTCACTAGCCAGTTTGGAGTCCTGAGCAAAATTGCCCTGTATAAATAGAGCCACTAAATGCTCCAGAAAATATACAGGGTAAGGCCATACCCCACTTTGAGTCTAAGACTCCTTTACCAACCTCTTCAGCACAGCAGGAGTCATCTGGAGGACCTGGATTGACTCAAGTGTTGTACCTTGGCTGCCTTCAAATCACTCTGAGACATTCTAAATATTTAAATTAGAATTCAACATTCATTTAAACACGTTGACATGTAAACCTGTCTCCACAAGTCTTTTTGGGATGTCCATCCTGAGACTCAGGGGCTCTTCCTGAATGCTGCTATAGATGTTGCTGTCTTTGATGTATGTATGGGTAAAATTGCACAGTCTAGTCAATACCTGACATAAGTCTCACCTCAGTCTCTGAACTGCCATGTGTTCATCAACAGGGCAATATTGTTCCTGCTCCATTAGTGCTGCACTATTCATTGCAGGTCCTGTCAGTTCTCCAAAGGTCTTTTGTGAGTCTCTACCCTCCTCTCCTGGGGTCCTTTGGTCCCAGGAAATCTTTCAGCACTCCTCTCATCTGGGTCAGGGCTCAGAGTCATGGTTCTCAAGCTGTCTGGAGAGTGAATTACTCCCTTCTCTGACTGGGATGGGGCTTCATGGGATCCTTAGGGGACAGTCTTTTTTTAGAGAGTCCCATGGCAGAACTTCCTCTTGAAATGAGCATAGTCTTTGACAAGCTGGCTTTCCAGTTACATGGAAAATAATAATGACAGTGCTTTTTGGTGTCAGTGAAATATAACAAATATGTCACAAAGTGTGGCCTACTTTTTTTTGATAAAGTTTTCTTAATTGAAAGTTGGTCCCAATGCTAGATTTTAGGGCAGTGTGAAATTTTGGCAGCCATTTCATTTTGGAGGTATTTTGGCCTATTTTGGCACTGAAACACTGAAACTGAAATGAAATGGAAGGCTCTGAAACATCTCTGAAATGAAACAAAACCACCTGAAATGTTTCAGAAATGTTGTGGATGTTTTGGAGGTGCCTCCTGGGAATAGTCCAGCACAGCCCCGCAGCCCTCCTTACAAAGTGCTGGGAGACTGGGGCACGGCAGGGCAGCCATGGGAGCTTCTCCTGTGGCTTGCCCCACCTGAGCAGAGGCAGGCACAGCTGGAGGAGCCATGGTAGAAGCCCCCATGGCTGCCCTGCCTGGCCCCATCTCCTGCCTGGCCTTAGTCTCCCAGCACTTAGAAAAAACCAAAAAACCCCCGCACTCACTGACTGCAGCATCAGCGATCAGGGCCTTTGAGGGCTTCTGGCAGAGCCCCTCCATGCAGCGCGGGGCAGTGGGGATGGCCGTCCCCCATTTGGCACCTGCGCAGCAGCTGTCACATCATGCGGGTGCAGTGCGGCTCGGCAGGGCGCTGCGTGCTGTCTTGGAGCTGGGGTGGCTCCAGCAGTCAGCTGGAGCCCAGCACCGCTCAGCCTCAGTGGCTGCAGTTCCCAGACACCTGTGCCATGGGGCAGCTGCCACGTAGGTGCCGGGTGTGTGGGGGCAATCCCCACTGCCTCCCACTGCCATGCGCTGCACGGGCGGGGGGGGGGGGGGGGGGAGGGGGGGCTCTGCCATGGGGGCGGGGAGGTGAGTGTGGGACTTTTGGG
>NW_005842021.1:2488826-2490503 GCF_000455745.1 Alligator sinensis | reverse complement strand
CAGGGGAGGGGCCCAGGCGGGGCAGCCATGGGGGTTTCTCCCATGGCTCCCCCCTCCAGGCCACAGGCAGGCACAGCTGGAGGAGCTGTGGTAGAACCTGCAGCCACCCGACTGTGCCTGCCTCTCCCCGGATGATCTCAATCTCCAAAACAGCATTGAAATTCTGAAACAGATTTGGCCAAATCCAAATGGAACAGTGATCTGAAACACTGAAATGAATCGCTGTCCTCTGAAACAGCCGAATCTGAAACTGAAATGAAACATAGCCATTTTGCACAGCCCTACTAGATTTCTTTGTAGTCCTAATAGTTTACTATTTCTAATAGTCCTATTTGTACTAGGAAGACCTTGTAGCAAGACAAAAGGAGAAGTAATAGGTTGTCTTTATTTGCATTCAAAGTAAGTTATAACATTTTAGGTCTCACTCCCCAATAAGATTAAATGGCAGGGGTCTTTCCCATTGTGCTTTAGCTAAATGGAAATCAAGCAAGTGACTTACTCTTGACAAGTTACTGGCTACTCTAATGCACCGAAAGCAAGACTACTGCTATTCCTTTACACTCCAGATCATATTTTAAGATATTTTGCAAGGAAAGAGAGAGTTTACTTCTAGGGTGACACTATTCTGGATATGGATGATATATACGTTTAGGGAGTACAACTATCACTTGAATATATACAACTCCAGATCCAATTATCATTATATTTGCCCATCCCTAATACAGATTAGCATCTCTGCACAATGAAGGAGGATTTGAAGAAGATTCCTATAAGGGTATTTTCAAAGCAACCACACTTGCATGATAGACCTCTGAAGGTTTTCCACACTAATGACCATTGCATGAAGAAGGAATTATATGACAGATCATTACAATTTATCCAATCTATAATATGCATTCTGGAGTGCCCCTAAATACGTATTGAGGTGACTGATGGAAGTGGCTCCATTCTACAAAGCCAATATATTGTGTTTCCAGAAGGTCTTAAGTGCATATTGATGTCTGGAAATTGTCTAAAGTGAACTTGGATGCTCTCGAGTAGAATGAAAGTCCAGGGCTCCCTTTTGAATGCTTTGGATGAAATTATTTTACTGGCAAAAATATTTTACCAATTGTCAATATCTTGTGATGCATACACCTATTCTGGCCAGTGTGCTTTTAATGTCTGGGGAATGAAGAGATAAAGTCAAGCAGAGGGGACCATTAACATGGTGAATGTATTCCATGTATGGAACTATTTTTTGTGGCCGCTCCTCTCCTTGTGATCTACTCTGCTATGGGTAGAGGCTTTGAAAATGGAGGTGCACGTGGAATGACAAGGAGGCATCATCCAAAATTCTCCACTATAGTTAGAGGGCACCGTTGCCACAGGAGGCTATATCTAAGCATTGTCATTCAGTGACCTAAGAAGAAATTCTGACTTGTGAAGCTAACTATACTAAACCCATTTACTTGGGCTTGGCAGAACGATTGAGATTTTGGCACCCATTGCATAGTAGACATTACTGCTCCTTTATGTCACTAGTATATGCTATTTTTACTTGATACTTATGGTGTTGACCACCACAGGTCTGATCCAACACCCATTGAAATAAGTGGGAAGATGTGTTAACTAAAATGGGAGCTGTATTGTATCCTATGACTATATCTGCATGCTGTGCTGTTCCAAGCGGGCTGC
>NW_005842021.1:2468483-2488795 GCF_000455745.1 Alligator sinensis | reverse complement strand
TTCCTGCCTTTTCCATATGGTGCTATCTTGTGGGTGGGCTAACTGGCACTAGTATACCACAGAGCTAATTAGCCTGCCCAAAGCAGCTACACTACTTCTGGTGTAGGAGGCAGCCCACACAGAATAATGCAGTGGAGACAGTAAAGCTACTGCACAGTCACAGCCTGTATGTGCTTTTCCATTTGGCACAAAAGGATCTAATGGCTATATTGTAGGGACTGATTCTCCATTCCCTTGCACCTCATCCCTTCATCTATATGACTGCAAAAGTAGCACCATGTGATTGTAGAATCCAGTCAGTTCTGAATGTAAGCATTTTGTTCCCACTTTGCACATGTATACAGCAAGAAAGAAACAGGGCCTTGGTTGAATTTTCAACCTCTTCAATTTGTTGCATATCTAATTCCATAATGCAAGTCAGGTTATATTATTTAGGATACTGGCCAACCTCTTAGGTTTTTGCAACTGTTTAACACACACAAAATATGTGAATAGAAGGTAAAAAATGACTGATGTAGTGTATTTGGAGACAATAAATTTATTTGTTTAAAGTTCAATCAAATAAGATGACCCTTTCTTTTCTTCTTCTTTTTTAATAAGTGCAATTTAGTTTGCAGTCCTCCCTGCAAAGGGTTAATTGAAGCAAATAAAGTTCTTAAATTGTTAATAATCCTCCCAATTTGATCTTGTTCTTTTTCCCCCTCAAGCAGTAAGAGGATAAGTGCGAGTGATAGCCAGATTTATAAATTATTTCTTGCGAGCTGAATGCTTTAAAAGGGAATATAAAAATCTGCTATGTGTCAGGCGATCCATGGAGGCATTAGCAAGCGTGGCTGATTCTCAGTCCCCTGAAAGCAGGAGCGATAATTTGTAAATCTAGGAACTGTACGTGGAGAATGGTAATTTGTCATTAGTAAGATTAACATGATCAAGGGAATAGAATAGATTATTTACATATAAAATACAGAAGATCATTGATGCAGGAGCAGTGAATAAATACATTTTGATAAAATTAAGTCAATATTTTCAGGAATCAAAACAACAGTTTTTAACTGTCACATAACATTGGAGCTTATCTTTTATGTTCTGTAAAATGTATTGCCTGTTTGAGAATGGTTATATAGATGAATTTTTTGGCCTGGCCTTCTTTGTTTAATCTACCTGTAGAGCAATCTTTTTGAAACACTGTAGATTTAGCCACAAATTACTTTTCTTAGTTCCTCCAGAGTGAAATACTACTTAAGATGTAGAGTATCTTGGCACTCATATACTATTTAAAGGGACCTGACATTTTTATTATTTTGGTTTCATATTCTAGTTAATTTTTTTTGTTCAAATAGATTTGCCTTCTTGCAGGGAGAAACTATCACAAATAATTTAATACATTTTGATCATGTTTTCACTGCTGACTGAATTACAGTTGCCGACACAGTTCATTTACTTATACAAACTGTTCTTATGCTTACACTGTTGTTTAAAAATGCAATGCTATCAGGTGAAAAACATTGTATGAAGATAGGAAGCTATTACCCTGACCACTAAACAACACAGAATGAAATATCAATTGGTATGTTCTTAAATAAGATTTTAAAATTCTCCATTTGCAGTGACTTGTAGCTACTAACGATAAGTGGATCTAATCTACTTTTTAATTTTCTGAAAGTCTTTTCTTCTCTTTTTTAGAAACCAATGCCAACACCAGTGTCTAAAGAGTTGAAGCAAATTGTTTAAAGAATATTGCTCATAGCCAAGTATTATTTGAGGCAATAAGTGACTTTTGTGGGTGACTGAACACTGAAGCAAAGCTGTGGGGTTTTGTAACATAGACACTGTTTATTTGCAACAAGATTTCTCTGACACAGATGTCTCTACAAATGTAGTCCCTCATCCTGCCAACATGAACATGGGTAACTTTACACACATATGTAAACCCAGTGAATTCAGTGGGATGGTTCATATGTATAAAATTACTTGTTTGTAGACTTGTTTGTAGGACTGGGGTCCTGTGGACTTCAATCACCAACTCATGAGAGAAAAAATTATATTTATACTTTGAGTGAAAAAATGCAATTCAGTTAGAGTTATGGAATTGCTACTAGTATTTCCATAATACAAAGCAAAAGAAAATACAACAAACCAGAACATAATATTGCTTTTATAATACTACGTGGTTTGAAAGTTTTCTGCCGTAGGTTGCTTAGACTTCCAGTGGGATCATATGAGGGCTTTGCTTAGGTGAATAATTTTTTTGGCAAGGGCAAACAAATGAATATTTGCTTAAGGGAGTGCTGTACTAGAAGAGGGAGAAGACCAGAATTTCAAAAATGTAGGTGTGCATTACTATGGTGAAAGTCATTATTATTTTGAATAAAATCACAGTAATCTTATGTAATCGCATAAATCATCACAGCCGACACACCTGCACGAATCGGTCATGACCGCACACTAGCTGACCACTCTTCTGTCCAATGAAAGCTGCAAATCTCACATATAAACATAATTTAAAGTAATTCTAAGTGAAATATTGAATATCAAAGTGCCAGGGAGACCTTGAGCATAGGGAAATGTGCCTATATGTACACTCCAGAAGATCCTAAATTGGTGGAGGAAGGCTAATTTCCTACTCTCCAGGTTTATTATACAGCTTAACTACAATAGTGAAGGCCCGGCCACTAGAAAAATCTGAGACGTTCCATACAAAGCAATGTTAGAAGTATTCATCAAGCAGCTTCCTACAGATTTTGTTTTTTGCTTTGACCCATATGTATTTTAAAATAATCATTGAAAACAAGGTCTCTTTATTTCTCTGAGAAGAAAAGCACACCTCTCACATCTGATTGTTGACTGTAAGCCATCTTGAAATCAGAATAAAGGCTGGGCAATTTTATAGAAGTCTGAGGGAATTTGGTAAGTGTCAGCTGGGTGCCTAACAGGCGCTTTTGAAAATGCCAGGCATGATTTTTCACCCTTACTATAACTTACTATAACATTTCTAATGAGAAATATTACAATCTAACTTACAGAGATACAGATCTATGGTAACACTTCAAATTAAGTGTCTCAAATGAATAATTACTTTCACAAACTAAAGATTTGAATTTAATAGAATAGTTATTGTGTGTTAATTAAAGATTATTAAAATCATATTTTTGAGGAAGTTTAATAACTGTGCAAGAGATATGAAGATAAAACTAGGAGATACATATCTTGTGCTTTCTTGTTAAACCTCAATTAATATTGGTATTCATTTAACGTATATGTATTTTCCCATTTTATATAACTTATATTTGTGAACTGTACAAACAAAGATTTGAAAGTATTACAGTATGACTTTGGCATAGATTTATAAGACAAAATCCTGGCCAGACTGAAATCAATGGCAAATCTCTCACAAACTATAATAGGGTCAGGATTTCATCTTCATAACTTAGAGAAATAATTCTGAGTTCATGTAGCCTATTTCCTTCCAGATGTAGGACTGAATCAGTTTTTTACTGAATCTAATTTTCAATCACTTAATTGATGGAGCTTTCTCCAGTTTGCTTGAGAGACTTCAAAGGTTGTTACAGGCAGGAAAGATTTGCTGTTGTTCTGCTTAACACACGTTTAAAATTTCACCCCATTTCTTCCATTATCTCCTGTACCACATCTTCATCACTGTAATTTACACATTTCAAATATGAGAACTAGCCTAAACCAAATGTATTAATTCAAATATTTCTAATAGTTCTGATTTTTGTTTACTCCTAAATACTCCTAGGATTTCCGTGGGCTGTGTTTAGCATTGTTATGCCTGTTATCTAGTAATACAAAGTTAATATACAATTGGTATAGGGGCAAATCCAGGATTTCTCAAAGGCGGGGCGTGTAGTAGCAGCAGCCTACAGTGCAGGGGCTGGTGTACTCCTTGCTCCCAGCTACCTCTTCCCCTCCCCCCTCTCCCCCTACCCCATGTTTTTAAGTTCCTAAGGCAGGTGGAAATCCCTCCTTCCTACTCAGGACACGTCTACTCCTTTTTTCCTCTTCCACCCAACTCCCCTGACTGCCACTGTTGCTCTCTCTGCTGCTTGAGGTGGGGAAACTTGACAGCTAACTAGGCTGAGCGGGACTGGGCCCAGCTGGGGAGGGACAATGATAGAAGCATGATGGAAGAATAGTCCCCCCTGCCCCTGCCGGGAGTAGGCATAGGGAAGTGGAACCCTTCCCCCCACCTCTCCGTTTTCCATCCTTGCTGCCATTGTTGTCATCCCCAGCTGAGCCCAGTCCCTGTGCAGTGGGCAGGATTGGCTCTTGTGCTTCCTTGTCCATGGACAGTAGAGAAAGTTGGGGGGGGGAGAGGAGAGGGGGAAAGGTGGAGAGGGGTGTGCCCTTGGGGAAGGTGAAGAGAGGGAGGATTTTTACCTGCTTTAAGGACTTTAAAAAGTTTCCAGATGCTCCTGGGGTGTGGTACAATCCAAAATAGGGGCTCAGCCATGTCACTGCACCCACTCTGGATCCACCTCTGAATTGGTGTAAAATATTTTCAGAGCTGAAGAGTAATATTTTGCATGCATATTACCTGGACTAAATAATGATACAAGGTTCTTGAAAATGACGAATTCGGCCCTAAGGATTCTACTTATTACTGTGGATCTACTCCACTATAAATGAAATCAGAATCTGAACTATTCAAAACTATTACAAAACAGAGAACATGTACATTGCAAAGGACTAAATTTTTCAGGCTCAAGTGAATGCATTTGTTTGCATGCATTTAGGTTTAGAAGTTAATATATTTTAGTTAAAAGAAAGGCGTTATATCTAATCTCTATAGACTTTAGTAAAATATTTGATATCATCTCATATTGGAAATCAGTAGCTAAAATAGAAAAGATGGATTTGAACAAGAAATGTAAGTTGGATAAAGAAATGGTTGACGGAAACATGACAGTGGGTTGTAGTGGAGGAGCTATTAAGATAGAGGGTGGGCCCTTTTCAACATTTGCTACGTAAAAAAAATCTGTTCCTTAGGTCAAAATGATTCTGTTTAGAAATGTAAGTTAATTTATAATAATATTGTTTATAAACTGCATACAAGATTAAAACATAAACAAACAATTTTGATATTACTGTAGTGTAATATTGCAGTTGACTTGATATGAGTTTTTTGGGGGGATTTCCAGTTCACAATATTTTCAAGATTTTGACTTATATCCAGACTATGAATTGGAAAAAGAATACTGAAATCATGGAAGTTCTTATCTAATGGGAATATTGCTTCATCTCAGCTCTGCTAACCACATTACTTTTCACTCCATTTCTTATACAGCTGTCTTATGGTAAAACAGGTCTGGTAAAAAATCTGTTAACTATTTTGTGAAGAAGAATTGGGTTTCTGAAATTGAAAGTCATTTCCAACAAACGTTTAGTTTTGATAATGACAAGTTTTGGTCAAAAAAGTGAATTCCTCAAAACAAAAATATTTCAGTTTGGAAGTACCTCTGTGGTGCTTCTTGGGAGCTGTTGCTCATTTGCCACATGTCCACGTTGGCTAGGTACAGACATCCAAAAAGCCCAAGGTGGGATTGATTTAAGTAATGCAGTTTTCTGTAAGTGGCATAGTTTATATCAGCAGTGAACAGACCACACATTCACCCTTTGTTGGGAGGTGAAAATCTTAGACTGGGTCCTGCCATTTTTAAACCAGTCTGTGTGTGCTGAACTTCTCTTCTGTTACAGGTATAGATTGACTTCCAATCACTTATACTGTTACATGTGCAACAGCTGTACCTGACCATGGTCTTCTATAGTTGGACTCCCTGGCTGGACTACATCTACCATGATGAACTCTCCTCTCTCAGGCCAGGTACAGGCATTAAACTTTTAATGTTATAAGTGATCAGAAACCAGCCTATACTTGTAAGAGAACAGAAGATAGGCACACAAAACTGATCTATACCTGTAACATAACAGAAGTTCAGCACACACAGATTGGTTTAAAAATGGCAGAACCTGGTCTAAGATTTGCCCCCCTGACCAAAGGGCAAATGTGTGTTCTGTCCGCTACTGATCTAAACTATATCACTTCCAGAAAACTCTGTAACTTAGATTAATTCTACCTTGGGCTTTCTGAATGGCTGTACCTAGCCTCAGAGTTGCAGGTCTACCAGGGTTACCAGATGGCAAAGCAGAATGGGAACTTGAGGCACCCAATCTACAGGACCTGTGAGGAAAGCAGTAATATTTCCAAATTAAATTGTGTGCGCATTTTTCTGCAAATATTTCAGCATTCTGCTGAAAACCCCAGTTTCCTATGGGAAATTCTAGTTAAAAGTATTTTTCTTTTTTGTCAAAACATTCCACAGAATTTTTTTTCTAATAAAAAGTTGGGAGTGAAAGCAGAGCTCTGTACTAATTTGCACCATATCTGCCATGTTAAATGTAGTTGTGCCAGATGGCTAATATCTTCAAGTATTTGCCTGTGAACGGAAACATTTCTGCCAAATTTGGATTGGGGGAAGCATATAATTTTTCTAAGGTTGTATAAAGTATATGTAACATTTTAACTTAAATATACAGGAAAAAAATCACTTGTAATTTGGGGTGTGGAGTGTAATGACATAGAAGACAAAGATAATAAATATATATATAGTTTTATTAACCTATAAGAAGGACATCCCTCAACATCACCCGGTCAGAAAAACATATTGTTCATACAGCTCTAATGGTGGCTGTTAATAGCCCTTTCTTCTCTTTCCTTCTTTTTCTCATTTAATCTTTTAGAACATTTTCCTCTTTAAAAACAACCTTATATTGTCAGTTGAAGAGAATGAAGATCAAAAAGAGCCACAGAAGAAAGGTGTGAAGATAATGTAAAAACTGATCCAATTATGGTTTTAGACTGAGCTGGCCCTTTACAGGGAGTTAGGCTCAGCCTTACCTAAGAGGGATCAGGTACTCTTTCTCAGTTGGGAAAGAATGATTGGGTGAGTTGGATTAATGAGCAGACTCAGCTGTATAGGAGTGGGAGAGCTTCTTAAATAGACTGGGAGAGCTGTGTGGAAAGGAGACAAAGTAAGGGGTCTGGGTTGATCTCGCATATGAGAAGCACTAGGCAGAGTATAAAATGGCTACACTTGGCTTAGGGAAGGACTAGAAACATGTGCAGAGGGAGCCAGAAATAAGGGTAATACCTCCTGGTCAGTGTTTCTGAGAAGAAAGGAGAACTGAGGAGATAAGAGAAAAAGGAAAGTCTCAGGCTTGGGCAGAAATTACTGGGCTTGTATCTTAGGTCATGTCTATGGGATAGACTGAAGTTAAACTAACAAGCTAGCTTAGCTGAGCTACCAGGGGTACTGGGCATAGTCTAGCCATGGTGATATGCAGCTCTGTTTCTGCTGCTGGCAAGATAAAATAGCTACCTCAGCAAAGAAGCTACAGAAGCTTCTGTATCTGTGACAGGCTACACACTACACAACAGCCTGGACTGTACCTGCACTCTTTATCTGGGTCATTTGAATGTCAGTGAGGGATGGAGGGGGAAGCAATTTAGTTTCAGCTCAGGAGTGGAAAATCGAGTTGATTATTACTATTTTGTGCTTCAATTGTTTGGGTTGTTGCTACCTTGGAAGGGTTGGCATCACATAGTGCATCTACATGTGCACTTTACTGTGGAGTAGATTAATTACCTCTGCAGTAAAGTGTCACAGTCTACATGTGCACCAGTATTAGGCCACAGTACACTAATTAACTCCATTGTAGGATAGTTAGAAAAAGCCACTGATAAGCTTGCTTATGGTAAAGCCCCAGGTACAGATTGCATGCCAGCTGAAGTTATTAAGTGCAGGAAGTATGTCCTCCTTTTCCATCTACATGAGTGAATATGTGTGTGTTGGAGAGAAGGTGAAGTTCCTTGAGACATGAAGGACGCAAATATAGTCACTCTGTACAGAAACAAAGGTGATATGAGCAACTGCAATAACTATTGTGGTATATCCTTAGTTTCCATTATTGGGAAGCTGTTCACCAAAGTCATACTGTTAAGACTGCAGACCCTTGCAGACAGTTTACCCTAAGTCTCAATGTGGTTTCAGATATGGTGGATCCATGATGGATATGACATTCTTCTTGAGACAGCTACAAGAAAAAGTGCCATGAAAAAAGGAAATCTTTGTACAGCCCTCCTAAACTCCTGAGCATCATAATGTCCATCATGTCAGTATGCGTGGAACAGTGCCGTTTGATGGGTCATATTTGGAAGAATTTAAAATCAAGAGTGCTGTTGAACAGGGCTGTGTCCTAACTCCATGCTTTTGGGGATTTTCTTTGCTGTTCTATTCAAATATGCATTCAATGGATGTTCAGAAGGAGTATACCTTTGGATCAGATCCGATGGGAAACACTTTAACTTTGCTCATCTCGAAGTGAAAATAAACAAGAAGTTGTTGTCCATGAAATGCTCTTTGCTGATGTTACAGCAATTGTTATTCAGAAGCAGGACTGCAAAAGTCTCATGGATCGCCTTTCTCACGCTAGTGACACTATTGGTTTGACTATTAGCCTAAAGAAGACAGTAGTCATGGGTCAACAAGTTGATAGCACTCCTGAAGATAGAATAAATGATGAAACAATTGCTGGAAGTGGTTGAAAAATTCAATTACTTTGGCCTACCTTCTCGCAAAATTTTGGCTTGGAAGCCAAAATTAACACTCACATTGGAAAGGCAAGCAATGCCATGGCTAAACTTCAAAAGAGAGTTTGGAAAAACACAGATGACTGTCTACAGTGCTTGCGTACTTACCTATCTATTGCATAGCAGTGAAACATGGACTCCTTAAGCAAAGGAAGAAAGAAAACTGAACAGTTTCCATCTTTGATGTCTCTGCTGTATCTTGGGCATAATATAGCATGACAAAATCTCCAACTTCGCTGTTCTGGAATGAGCCAAGCTACCCAGTATGTTCATGCTCCTGAGACAGAGACACCTCCACTGGTTAGGTCAAGTTGTTTTGAGATGGAGAGGGTCAATAATGAACTAGAGAAGAGGCATCAGAAGCGGGCAAGAGAAAATGGTACAACTTGCTGGAAAGCCTGCTTGTTGCACATCAGTCTCAGCCACTCAAAAAGCTGTGGTGGTACCTGTTAACTCACCAATGGTGCAATCTCCATGGTCTCCTGAGACTGACAGCTGCCAATGATGATATTGAGGATAGTATTGTTGGGGGCAGTACTGTCTTATGGACGAGTACTTTGCTGTGCTGAAACGCACGTGTAGACAGTGACTGGGGAAGTAAGTTGAACCTGGTCAGCTCAGCCAGCCGGGTGCCTGCTCTGCCCCAGGTCAAATTGCTACTGCCCCAGGCACAGATGTAGACACTGTGCCTGGGAGTTGTTGACTCTGGTGTGAACTGCTATGGAGTTTATTGCATTGTATTAATTGTATAAGTAGATGCACCCACAGTATTGTTGGCAGGAAAGCCAGTCACCACCATATCTGCGGATCAAAAGGCTGTGTTTTGGCATGCCACAAGGAGGGTCCTGGCAATAGTAAAACTACCCTAATATTTTCCCATCAGGGATTATAACTACACACATTTCTATTACTCACTTGTATCAGCAAATTAGAGTTTAGGTTGCTAGTAACTTGAATTGCAGTAGATGCCAGAAGTCTCCACTGTGGCTAAGGACTCAATTTTCTTAGTCATGGTACAAACATAGAACAAAAAGATGGCCAAAGAGATTACCATTTAAATGGTAACTGTCAGGATAGATGTGCACCACTCTAGAAGGTGCTCTAGGATGCTTTGAGCCTTAGACAGACTGCCTCCTACAGTGTGGAGGAGTCATGATGCTCTGTATTTTGAGTAGAGGACTATAGTGGTAATAGTTATAATTTAAAAATACTTCCTAATATAGAGGAAGTTGGTAATTAGATGGTCCCTCAGGTAAGTAGCCATCAGTCAGTTAGAGCCAGACAGGGTATACAGAGGTTGCACACTGCTCCACAGTTCAAGTTGTTCTTTTCATTCATGTATACCCATGTTTATGGAACCCAAAGATCACTATAAGGGTGTCCTGCCTCTCAGTTCCTGCCATCCCCACAGAATCTAAGGCAGTAGTTCTGGAAACCATTATTGTGATTATGCCTACTCTGTATGCACATTCATGCAGGGAAGGACTCTAATTAGAGGCCCATGAGCTGTGAGGTACCCAATGAATCCTGTTCAGAGAGAATCATATAACATTGTTTTTCTCTTTTGGACAGGGGACATTTTGGTTTCTGTTTTATATTAAAACACTCAAATCTCAAAGCCAGGTCTACTGAATTTCACCTGGCTCATGTCAAATCCATGCAAACCCTGAGTTTTATATGGTTTAGGAACAAAACCATATATCAGCTGTGAATGACTTGAAAGGCTGAACTCTAGTGAACTTTTAGACAAATGGGCTAAGTTTTGAACTTAAAGGAAATATGAAACCAGGTGAGTTTTGTCTGGCTTTTTTAGAGGTTCATAAGTTCTGTACAGATCTGCAATGTTGCCAATTTTTACCATTCTCCCACGCATATTGCAATATTTAGTGCTTTTTCTTAAAGACAGCTCCTGAATTCAAGTGACCACGTGACAATCTCATATATTGTTAAAAAAATAGGAATGTTTCCAGTTTTTTCAGTTGTGGTGAAAAGCCCAAAAGTCTGACTCAAAGTGCACCCAACTGCTCCAAAACTTGAAAGTTAACAAAAAGAATAAAATATCTATTACTATGGTTTTTAACAACATGATTTTATAGTATTGACAAGTAACTTTTAATTAGAATATTACTGATGTTGGAATTACTTCAGTTTGGCTGTTTCTGCATTCTTACCAGAAGACTCTTTCTTCTTTTTATTGATTCCATACACACACACACACACACACACACACACACACACACACACAGAGTAAAAGCCACGTTAACCGGCACTTCATTAACCGGCATGCTCTATTAACTGGCATGCCGGTTGACACCGGTCAATACCGCAAAAATGAAACTGGAAGTGGGACTTCCAGTTTTGTTGAATCCCACAGCCTGGGGCAAAGCAGCCTGTGCGGAGCCCCCCCAGCACACTGACACCAGGGGAGGGGCAGGTGGAGTGGCATAGTTAATCTGCGATGTGGACATGGCAGGAGGGGCGTCTTTGCCCAACCAGGCAAAGACACCTCTCAGATAACTGGTACATTTGGTTATCTGGTGCCCCACATTTCGCATGGGTGCTGGATAACAGAGCTTTTGCTGTGTGTACTCAGTTGTATATCCTCCAGGTGATAGGGCTGAAGCAAAACCATGAGCTCTACATACTGCTAATGGTTGAAAGAACTCAGACCTGGATCTAAACTTGAGTGTTGTGGCTATGTCTCTATGAAAAGTTAAAATAAAAACCTGGATCCAAATAGGTATTTCTAGATTTCTTGGAGTGTGAGGATCAAAATCCAAGGGTAGGTTTGAAGCTTGTGATATAGGTTCATCTTCAGTATCTTGCTTTCCTCCTGAGTTTTCTTTAGCAGCCACAGTTTTTCTTTGAAAGCTACAAATCATAGAATCACAGAAAATTAGGGTTGGAAGGGACCTCAGGAAGCCATCTAGTCCAACCCTCTGTTCAAAGCAGGACCCTCTTCAACTAGATCATCTCAGCCAAAGCTTTGTCTAGCTGGGTCTTAAAAACTTCACAGGAAGTGCCATGTGTTAGACTGATCCTACCAACCCAACAGCCATTAGCTGGTGGGTCAGGAGGGTGGAAGATCAAGCTCCAATTTGGAGCTCATCCAGGGAGAGAGGCTGGGTCTCTGCAGCCTCTTGCTCTAGCTTCACCCCCATTCCCCAGCTCCCGTGTTGACTCAGAATGGGAGGAGGAGAAGACAGGAGAGTGAGGTCCATTCTGGGGTTCCCCCAGCTGCACTGGAGTTGGGGAGTGGGTGGATTAGAGCCCCTCACCAATAAAATCCATCCTCCCCACCCTCCAACTCTGGCTGGACAACTCTCAGAATGAGCTCCCTTTGCTCCTCCCTCCCACTCCCATTCTGAAAATAGTGTTGGGAGAAAGGGTTGGGTGGTGTCAGTCTAGCCCTACTTCCAGCAAGCACAGACAGAAGTTACTGAGGGTGTTCAAATTTGGAGTGCTGTCATCTGAAACCTCATGTAATGAGGGTTCAGATTTTTGCAGGAGTGGGCCTTTTTAAAGCACTTTGCAGCCATGCATTTGTGTTTGGTCATGGCTGTAGAGCTCTTTCAGGGGCCAGATCAGGTGAAAATTTTCACTTCTGTCTGTGACTTAAGTTCTCCAAGCACTGAGGCAGTGCAAAGCTCCCTTTTAATTTTCTATACAGTAAATTAATAGGCTTAGGTACTCTGCCTATGAAGCACACCTCTTTTTTCTTAGTTTATTTGGATGATACTACCATTCCTTTTGTGCCCCCATTGAGTAATTGTTACAGATTTGAGTTGCTTATGCTCAGAGGTAAGTTAATTTCATGCCAAAGTCAGGGAGTTTCCTTGGTATCAAAGAGCCTCATAATTTTACAATAATACAGGTCATAGACCAAAAATCCACCTGAATATACCATATTTCTTCCCTGAATTTTAGTCAAAGATGATGCTAATGCTTCTAGAAAATCCTGCTGTATGTTATATGTTCACACTAACAGAAAACAACATTAGCCAGCAGAGACTGCTTTGGCAAGGCACTGACAGAGGGTTTCATTAGCTGGGAATATTAATGATATCTTCATGCTATTTAATTTGGAAGTTATTAATGTTAATAGTCAAGTATTAGTCACCTTTTCTGAAATAAGCCAAACTGGTTATTATAAACTTCCCATTTAGTTAATGAAATAATGTTAGGTGTTTTGTTGTACAGTTATATTCCTCCCCTTTTCTTTTCTTTTTTTTTTTTTTAAAGGAAATGTAAGTCTGCCTGATTGTTCAGGAATAAGAACTCTTCACAATAACACAGGTCTTAAAGTGCTATATTTTGGTAAAGGAGTACAAATTACTTAGTGGGTACATCTACATGAGACTTTACTGAGCAGCTGACTAATTAGTTGGGCAGTAAATGTCATGCCTTTACATGTGTGCCCTATTAGGCCAGAGTGAACTGATTTAGTCTGCTTGTAAATACTTGCCAATGTGTGTACTGTTCTGCTGGCTAGCCCCATGCTAAAGCACCCTCATGCACCAGCCAGCCCCTCTGCAGTATGTTGAGTTGGGGATAGCAGCCACAGGCTGGCTGGCTGACCCCCTGGACCATTGCCATCTAGGGCTGCTCCAACCCAGCTCAACATGTTGAGTATTAATAAACACCAGAGCTTATTGCAAATGGTGGAAGGTTCTTTAAGTAGATGTGATATCTTTTATTAGACCAACTGAGTAGTTGGAAAAATTTTCTTGGCAAGCTTTCGGGTGCAGTCACTCTTCTTCAGGCATGGGGAGTCTCTACTGTTCTGAGACTCCAAGAAATGAAAGAAGCTAAAAGTGTGCCAGGATGTCAGTGAAAATGTAAATAGGTAGAATTAGAAAGAAAAAACGGTGATTATTCATGCACATTAACTGTATGTGTAAACATGCCCACTATCTCCTAAATTAAGTAGCTTAAGATTGGATGTGGTTTGATCTTTCCTGAACTGTTATTTTAAGAACCTTATAAGGGTATGATTTGAACCTCAGAATAAAAAACATCTGGCTATCTAGGTGTGCTGGCCAGATGACAAATGATAATTCAAACTTCAACCAGTTTTCCCCTTATTATTTTTAGTAATGTTGCTACAAAATTATTTGGTACTTGAATTGGCAATCAGTTTTATACTTGGTAAATAGCATCAAAAGAAACAGAATGCAAAGGAACTTGAAAATATACGGATTAATTCTGCTTGAATTCAGATACAGGAGAGTTAAAATTTTCTAGGGTGATAGGACTTGCACCTTTTCAATTGTTCATATTCCATGACTGGGATTGAATCAGCAATGCAGACCTTTAGAAGCACCAATTTTGTAATCAGTCACTTAGAGCAAAGTGGTCCACCTTGATTTTTAATAGGTGGTGAGAATCTATAGCTTCCACTGACTCCAATGGGATGTGTTGGTAGCCTGCAGTTCTGAAAATCAGGTCACTGTAGTAAATACTGACTTGTACCTTACAGATCCCTCCCAATGTGCCAGCTTCACAACACTGGAAAGTCCTTTAATAGAGGTGATAGCAGTGCTGTCTTTCATAAGTATTTACTTTTTCTTGAAAAGCCCCAGGATTTTAAAACAACAGAGATGCAAATGTGTGTACTGTATGCATGGTTACAACTGATCTCTCAATGTAGCCTGGTAATCAAAAGTACAGATTGCTGTATGAAAGATTATGTGAAATGGTCACATTAAAAACCTTTATGTTGTAAAATATTTAATTATAAAGTGGTTTTAAAAAAAAAAAATCAAACAAATATTGTTAGGGTTATTAGGTATACACTCTTGCTAATGTTTCTATACTGTTTTCCCCCCAGAATGCACAGTACAAAGCTGGGATACATAGCATGTGCAGATTAAGGCAAATTACATATATATGAGGTTACATTTAATTACCTGGAATAGCCTTGTATGTTGAGTGAAAAACACAGTTTTCATCAACACCATATTAATTATTGCTGCCGAAAGCTGTAATTGACTACTGTGTTTTTCAGCTCATGAGTCAATGGTGACTAAATGTTTACTTTAGTGTTTCTAATTGCCTGAGCATAGCACTTGTTTTCCCTGAAAAATGTGTGTTCTAAGTTTCTTTTTCATTTTCATGCATACAACCCTACAGGGTTGTACATATATAGCTGAAAGCAGAACTTGGCTTCACATCTTCTGATGAAAACGATGGTAAAAATGGAATGATTGTGCAGGGAAGCACCCAAAGGGTGGTGGAGGGAGACAGCATGTCTGCAGAAGGAATAATCCCTTCAGGGGCATTAGACAGAAGATTGAGTTTACCTGATCACTTGCTGCACCTGTGTATAAGTTATAACAGTCTCTCCACAAGCGTCCTCTCCCAGTAGTAGCTCGTGTTTCTGTGGAGACCCCAATTTCTTACTCCAAGTAGAGTAATGCAAGCAGTGGCCTTACAAATTTCTCTAACCTGAGTATATCAGGGTGAAAGAAGCTTCCTATGCCATAATATCCCTCATTGACACAACTTACGCTCCGTCAAAGATTCACACCTACTGAAGTACAATATTTTGTCAGGTCTCTGCATATGAGCAAGGCAATCGAAACTTGTGTCCATACAAGGTAATAGCAGATCCTTGTTTCTGTTCAACATGACTGGTGTCTGATCCAGAATCTATTGCATATATGTAGGGCTGCACTTAAACATTTCTGTATCTACCATCTGCTCATCCAAGAGGAGTTTCCTAACCATTTGTTTTGCCAACCAACCAATGCATGAGCATAATTGTATCTACAGTTAACCTTATCTGAAAAATAACAATCATTTGCATAAGCATATTAGTTAATAGTTCACTACCAGGAAATTAAACTTACATGGAAACCTTGCAATCTGTTATTAACAAGCGTCACTGGAATTCCATTCTTTTTATTTATAAAGTTGGGAAAATCACCATTCATGGATATAGATATTAACACTGGTGGTGACCATTAGGATCATGCACTCAGATTTTCATAGTATAAACCATGGAATTTCATCCAGAATTTCCTGTACGTAGCTCAGCAGCTTGCAATTGAACAAGAGGGCATTCAACGCACAAGCCAGCTTATACTATGCTAATAAAATCATGTGGACCTAGGTTTTATTTTCATGCATGCAAGCAAGCATAAAGCAAATACAAAACTTTGAATAGTTTTGGCCAGTCTCATAGTACTGTATGAAAAAAGAAAATGTGTATTGATGTATTTAAACACATTTTGTATAAAAAAGAACAAATCACACAACTCAAAAAAATAGGCTAAATGAGATGAGATGACAATGAGCTTTTTGGGGGTTTTAAATGGAATACTTACACTGTGCTTTTGACAATTTTTTGTATAGAAGAGTAATTAAAATAATTTGCTGCACATGTCCTTTTGCTTGTTATGAGCATTTTCCAAGAATTTTTACTTGTAAGAATGCACTTTCAGTAATAATACCTCACTAGCAGGAACACTCTTCAATTTTGCAAACATGACTCTTTCACGCACAGTTTCATTCGTACCATTAGGATTTTTTTTTTACGTACATTGTACCATCAAGGGTTTTCCCTCCATTAATAACAATTAGCTGCTTTCTGGGTGCATCTACATGAGACGCTACATCGCTGTAGCAATGCACTGTGGCAACGTAGCTTGTTGCTATGGCAATGTAGCGTCAGCGGGCTCAAACCTGGGCACAAACTTTTTATAGTGCATCGCTATGGCATCATAGCTGCTAAAAATAACTGCGCCACTGGGACGGTGCAGTAACAGCTGTTACTGCGCCATCATTTAGTACTTCCTAAAGCAAGTACTAAATAATGGTGAAGTAAGAACTGTGCCATGGGGTTGAACCTTTTTTTTTTCTGATTTGTGTACAACCACAGGAAATTTCTAATTTTCTGCTGCTTTGATCAGCTGTGTGCTCATAGATTTTATTCTGGCTTCAAATATTATGATATAATGGTTGATTTAACAGTTTTAAGGGAGCATGGCTACGAGAGCAAGTGTCATGGCACGTGCGAAAGTGTGAAATGTTGACCTCTAGTGACTGTTACATAGAGAAAGGGATCCTATTATCAACTGGGTGGAATCACAATTAACTCAAGTTAATTGCAGAGTCCTGCAATTTTGGAGGTGAAAGGACCAATATTTCAATTCTGGTTAATTTGGGGTGTATGTCTTGTACAGCACATTCATTTATTAGGCACATGCAGTAAGGAAGGAAATCCAGAAATGCTTTCTTCATGTAGCCACTTTTCATGCGGGGGGGGGGGGGGGGGAGGGGTGTGTGTGTGATGTAATCTAGAGATGGAAATTCTTTGGAAACTGGACATTCCCCTGGCTAATAAAATTAGCACAGTATAGTACAGCGCTCTAAGCATGGGATTAATAGCGGGCAGCTCCTAAATTCTAATCTTATTCTATTTGCTGGATAATTTAATATATGTCACTTAACCTTTTAGTTGCCATCTTGTAAAACTGTGATAAAAATAATTTTGTTGAAAAGCAATTAGCTAATGTTTGTTCAGCACCTTGGGGGGGAAAGTGTAAAGCACTGTAAAAGTGCTAAATACTTTTAATTCTTGAATCCTAGTCATATAAAGAATTATTTATGATTATTCTTGTTAAATAAACTGTTAAGATGATAAAATACATGTTATTTGATTAACATGTAGTGGAGTATTTTGCACTTAGGGAGTGCGGAGGGATTTTGTGACTTGAGGTTGCCATAATTGGCATGCAACAAGTGAAAAGATACCATGGGGCAAATAGCATTTCCTGTGACTTCACTGCTTTTCTTCTCCTCTGTTCAGAATTTTATGCCTGTCACAGATGGGGGGAAAAATACTTCTTTGGATTAATTCCTTCATTTCTAGAATCAAAATCCTCTATTGAGAGTCAAAACCCATCTGGCATTTCAAAGTATGAGGCTGTGCTGTTTGGATTTCAGATTTTGCTGAAAGACATGCTAAAAAAAAGTCATGTAAATCAGCCAGTTCCCCATTGGCTGCATGTCTGAAAAGGATCAAGAGCAAAAGTTATTCCTTCCAAAGTCAATTGCGACTGATGCCCATTTAATTGATTCCAGAGCTTCTTTGTATAGACAGAACATAGGAATAATTTAAGTGTTTTGAGAGAAATACCCACTTCTTCCCAAGGCTTCTCCCTCTTGGAGACTCGCCACCACAAACATGGAGGACACGTAGATCTAAAGATCCATAATTTATGGAGGATAGCAGAATACCAAGCAGATCAAAAGTCTAGTGGGGTGGCTGTTGTCAAGCACTCAAACATTTAACTGATTGCACTTGTCAAAGAACTGTCGTATAGATCTGAGGGGACAAAGTTGGCCCTTCGTGTGCTGGTTTTCATCCCATAATTTTGAGAGTGTTCTTTGTGCCTTGTTTATTGCAGAGTATGATTAGATTTTAATTTAGCAGGCAAGGAATGTATCTTTCATGTGGCACGTCAGATGGGGCCCAGGGCTTTCTAGTGGGGATGGGGGATGGGGTTGGCTCTTGTTGTGATGCAGTGGAGAGTCCTGCTTTATTGCTCATCTTAAAATTCTGTTTATAAATAGGTCTTGCTAGTCTGGGGCATAATGATTTCAATAATTTGTGTTGTATAAATAAACAGGGCATTGTAAGCTTACTTGTTCAGGAATTGTCCCTGGCTTTAGTTTTGGCCACAGACTCCCAGAGGCCTGCAACCAATCTAGCTAGAGCATTTAAAGAAACAGTCCGTTTCCAAACTGAAGCCACCAGGAGACAAGGGAGGGTGAGAAGGAAGCTGAAGGGGGAAGCGAGTGTGGGTTTTGTCTCATAAAGTGCTTTCCAGCTGTTGATGAGAATGGGAAAGCTTTCTCAGTATTGTAGCTCTAGGTTACTAGTTCAAATGTAACTCACTTTGGTAGGAAGTGAAAACCATGGTCCCCATTTAATCGTTTTTAGGCATTCTCTTTGACATGGGGTGTTATTTAAAAGTGGTGCTATGGCTGTCAGGTTCAGCAGTCACCAAATACTGAAAGACCTTATACCAAGGGTGGGCAATTATTTTGGGTGGAGGGCCACTTACTGAGTTTTGGCAAGCCATCGAGGGCCACATGCCAGGCAGCCAGGGGCAGATACATATTGATTTTCTAATTTTTTTAGAGGCTCCATGAGCCGGATAGAATGACCTCATGTGCCTTATCTGGTCTGCAGGCTGCATTTTGCCCACCCCTGCCTTATACTCTCTTGAGGATAATTTTCCCAGGTCAGGGCTGAACTGAAGCTTGGGGCAGGGAGCCCTAGCTTTTTTCCTTCATCATGTGATAGTATCCTGTTGGCTACTTTTTGGGCTATAAACCCATCCTTCCTCACACAGGTTTCGCTAAGTATGATTTTATTCCTACAATCTCTTCTCCCAGCCTGTGAGCTACTCCACTTACCAGCCTGCCATTTATGGTAACCAGCGGATAGGTACTTCTCTACTTGGCCCTGTGTGATTTCATTAAAGGGTAAACACTGACCTCTGGATAAAGCCTGATGACCCACCCACTGGGGTACCTTTGGAGGAACAAGTGCTCTTTCCTCTTGCGTCTTTGGAAGGCTGCCAGGGAGGGCCAGTACCATGTCAAATCCTGGTGGCATGGCATGGGGAAATGTTTGCCTTCTGCCATTCCACAGAAGCTGGGTATAGCACAGAGCATGTCCCTGCTGGAGCTGCTGTAACCAACCTTTACTTCTTTCTGACTGGTTATGAGGGCATGGTCAAAACACAATCATTGCCTTTGAGAAAATAGGTCAAAATGATTTTTGCTAAGTTTCCACAGCACCAATCAGGTCACATGGCCAATATCACTAATTGCAAATCTAATGAGTTCAAAAGTTTATAGTCATGTGAAGATCTATGCAAAATGTCAGTTCCCTAACTTTAAATAAATCCCCTCAAATTAGTTTAAAATTTTCTAAAATTGCTCCAGGTTTTTAGTATCACAAGAGTTCTGCAACTTTGAAAAAAAAAAACAACTACATGGAACAAGCAATTTTGACTGAACATTTCAGATACCTCAGTCTTCAATTTACGTTTCAATACTATGTAGTTTATGTTAAGAACATAACGTCCTTTATAAAACAAAAATAATTTTGGTAAATATAAGCTAAACCGCTATTTTTGAATTCCTATCTTGTTCAAGGATTAATCTTTAAGTATTTCATTTGTCTTTGCATATCTTGAATTTGCTTATCATCTGAATATTGTCACTCAGTAGGTTAATGAATTATAACTAAAAGGCTGTCATTTGGAAAGTTTTGTTTTAAATTATCAAAATTAAAGAAATGGTTTCTTCTTTTTTAATGTGTATATAAAATTATTGCACTTCCCATTTAACAATGTAGCATTCATTCTCATTATCAGAATCATAAAAATGATTGAAGTGATGGTTCCTTTTTAAAATGCAGAGTGTTTCATGCCAGAAGTTCTGAGAAATTAAATTTGCCTTTTTCCTACTTGCAGGCATGAAGCCATTATATCTGTTTCTTTTATTTTTGTTTTTATACTTTTCCAGTTCCACTTTATTTCACTTTTCTCAACACTACCTCTGCTGTTTACAAGTGAGGAAATCACTAAAATTATTTTTTAGTGAAACAAAGAGGAATAAA
>NW_005842021.1:2458696-2468473 GCF_000455745.1 Alligator sinensis | reverse complement strand
TAAGTTTTACATGTAAAGGCAGAATAAAGAAGTAATTCACATTAATTCAAAGCAGAGTCTCTTTATTGGATTATGAGCTGATTGTGTTTACAAATACACTGCCAGAAGGGTTTTAATTTTGGGGCAATTTCATTGTTCGTAGGTATATATCTATATATAGATATATATCTATGAAATTATGTGGTTATGTGTTTTAAATGAGATACAGCTCCTTGCTGCTTAATGTAATATATGCTTCCATTTTATGACATAGCACAAAAGCAGTGCAATTTTATAACAACTTTATTTGAAATATCATCATAAATGAAAGATGTAAACAATGTTATGTTTATAAGCACAGTTTAAATTTGAATTCATTGGGATTTAGTGATCTCTTTATTTAACAAAGGCAAACTTTATTATGGAAGCATGATCATCCAGAGTATCCCCTTGGATTTTAAAGCTTTCATCACTTCTTATAACCAGGTAGTGAAGTTGTTCATTATCTTTTCAAAATGTGTTATAAACTTATTTTTATATTCTGTAGCTGAAAAAGGACACAAAGAGCGAGACAGTGTTTGAAATGTAAACAGTTCTCTGTAAAGTGAGATCAGTGTGGTAGGCTGACATTACAAAAACTGGACTAGATTGATTTAGTCCACATGCCCATGAAAGGGAATAAGGCCTTGAAAGGGAATAAGGGAGTACGAAGCCTACAGTCCCTCTCTACATAGCTCAGTGGGCACACAAGGATTAGAGGGTAGTATCTAGTCCCAAGATCTAAATTCTGCCTTTACTCCAAACCCAAAGCTCCCATTAAGGCCCATAGACATGAATATGCTATGCAAGACAGGCAAGAATGGGTCAATGAATGAACTGTCATTATGGACACATACAGACAAGTGTGCCCGTGTGGTATGTGATGCTGCAGACATGTCTGTGGCACCACATGCCATACACTCAGCTGTACTCTGCATTGCAAGAGAGCAGTGTGGGGATTTTTTTGACCCCTGGATATCCAGGAGTCAAAAATACCTGTGCAAAATAAAGCAGAGCGGTGCACGTGTGGGCAGTGTGGACCCCTCAAAACTGGAGCCTGGCCAGGTTCCAAGCAGGAGGATCACCATTGCAGCAGTCCTAGGACACTAGGTAAGGCTGCTGGGGCCAGCCCAGTGCTGATCTCAGCCTCCCCCACCCCACCTGGAGTAACCTGCTGCATGCTAGAGGGCACGTGGCACAGGTGTTCCCCATGGGCAACTAGTGGTGGCACAAGGTGCACCACTGCTAGTCGTCCCCAGGGAACCAAACGTCCATGCTCCTGTGGACGCGGCATATGAGTACAATTGTGCAATCCTTATGTTACTCTGCAACTCTCCCTGCAATCACACCAACCAAGAGGGAATAAAAGAAATGCATCTTTTCAACTTATTCTGGGTTATCAAACTCTAAACAAATGCGAAAAGATATGTGAGAAACAGCGAGCAGGATGAACCTCTCAAAGAGTTGTATAGCCATTATTGAAACCCGATGTCTGTACAACCCAGTGTAATACCCAAGCCCAAACCTGCAGCTGAATGTTAGAGATGGCGCCAACCTCCACACAAGGCTGAGCAAATCTGAACTTTGGGGAGAAGGAAGAGGACAATTCCCCATCTCCTTTTTTTGTCTTGAACCCATCACAAATTTTAGGTTAGGTTCCATTGTTGGCCAAAGGCCTGATACAAAGCCCATTGAAGTCAGTGGAAGCATTCCCTTGACTTCATTGTACCTTTTGATCAGCCTTAACTTCTGAGGTATTGCAGTAAGAGATTAATGTTGCATATCCAACAGCTATAAGACTTTATATTTGCTGTTTCATAGTAGCCTAAGGTCTTTGCAGATTTTTCAACTTTATTATTATTTAAAGAACTAACCCAACCCCAAATACATCTTTTGCTAAAATTGAATTAAAAAATTATTGCATTTACTGAGTGCATGTTTTCACTCTCCTTTTTGAATACTTACTTTTAAATATTTATGCATTTATCGAATCTTTCCTACTTCTTGCTTTAACTCTATCTTGGGCCCTCTTTGACCTCATAATCTGTTCATACATGACATCACAATCTGTTGCCATGGAAAGAACTACAATATCAAACAAGCATTATGGTCAAAGGTGTCCTTGCAGGAGAGAGATAGAGATTTCATGGGAAAAAATCCATTAATACTTAAATATAGTGCAAGAGGAAATATCATATTATCTTTACCTAAATCACTCTTCTCAGCCTAAATCTCTCTCTCTACCCAAATCAGTTACATAATGTTAAAAGGAAACACTCAAATAGGATGAGCTCTTATCTATTGTCAGAATCTTCTATTTTCAGAGGTAATTGAAGTTTTTGGTATTTATTTATTTATATATAAGCTGTGCATGCTATAATATCCACTGAAATCGCCTGTTTGCTTCCAATATCATTTTGAATGAAATGTGAGAATTTAATCCAGTGCAATGGTGTCTGCTCCACCAATAATTCCCTCAGTGACATTAGGCAAGTCGCTTAGGATACGTACACACAGCATAATTAAGGTGTGAATGCATCACATAAAACCTTACCCATTTTAGCTTAATTTAGCTAGCACAGGTAAGCATTGTAGTGGTGTCTTCACAGGGCACATCTACATATTCATCAATATACCATAATTATGGTGCATTAAGTTTCCTACCTGTAATTACAGGTGATGCCTTAATGCACTGTAATTGGAGCTACTGCGCATTAGTGCCAGAACACACTTTTTTGGTGATGCTAATGTGCAGTAGACTAATTCTACTGTGCATTAGTGCATGAGTATGGGTTTTGCCAGCCATGCTAATATGCAGTAGAATTAGGCTACTACGCTTGAAGTGTCTCATGTAGATGTGCCCACAGATAGTTTTAGCATGTGCCAGGGTATATATTTGGGGTTACCCAGAGGTCTTGAATTCTGGTTGCTAGCACGTGTGGAAGCCCATGCTGAAATATATGTGCACATAGTAGTCATCCTGAAGATTTTTACAATTATGCCTTTGAAACTAGATAATGTTGTAATAAAATTGGTGGCATTCCCTACTTTCCTATATGTAGTGTGAGACAGGGTTGTTCAGGTTTAGAGTGGCTGGGGGATGCTCACCATGTGGGTAGCATGCTCCTGTAGGCCCTTCCTGTGCCACCTACACTGTCCAACCCTCTGTCCCCATTGCTGAACTGCGCTACATCTACCTACCCCTGCTGTGCCACATCACACTGCATTGCACTGCACCCAGAGCCAGGGGCAGAAAACAGAAGTTAGAAGGGAAGGGGAATCACAGACTAGGGTGACAGAAATAGTCACAGCTGTGAGGGAATGGCAGCTGGGTGGGAGCCCATGGGCCACAAATTAACCCCTTGTGAGCTGGATGTGGCTCTGAGTTGGACAGCCCTAGTGGAAGGAACGGTGCAGTAATTACTGAAAAGCTTTTATGCATGTGTGTGTGTGTGTGTGTGTATACGTATATACATGCATGCTATTTCAAACCTACCAAAGGTACTAGTCCTTAATGCACATTGTACCAAGAAGGACACTTGTTTCTGCTTGTTTCTTCATTTGTTGAAGTCCTGTCTAAAAATATGAATTTTTTTTAAATGATAAGATTTCTCTGTCTAGTTTTTACCACACCCAACACGAGAGCAGAAAATGGCTGAAGGGATTTTACTCAAGCTTTCAGAGAATATTCACCTTTAGGCAGAAAACATGCATAAGATAATTTCAGTTTGGAAATGTTTGGATAGTTAGAAGTGGGCAAACACAAGGAGTCACAGTCAGCGTTGTTTTGCATTTTAAAGATAACAGAATGGAAACTGAGATTATCAGGATTTTGCCAGATGAAAGTAGCATAGCTCATTGTGTGCATTATATAGCTGCCCAGCAGACCTATGTTAATATACATACAATATATAATATATATGTATGTGGGTGTATATATATAAAATAATGTATGCATGTGGTGGTCTACTAAATTCTGCCTGCTGCTGGCAAAAATGAAAAATACATCACTGAACATTTCTCCAAGGTGAATATTTTTTTCAGGGGTGTTTTCCCCCAGGGGATATTTCTCAGGAGACCCATGAAGAATGAGAGATTTTCCACAGGGGATGCCTGCAGGGTGAAAGGTACTTCAAAGGGAAAGATCCAACATGAAATGAAAATCTTCAAAGGCCAGCCCCACTTCTCCTCTCAACAAGACAAATGACTTCAAAGGGGAACGCACAAATGTTGTAAATAACTTTTCCCCATAATACAAAAAACTTCTTTGAAGGAGAGTTCTTCCAATGATGTTATATTTTTTAACAGGGATCACCCAAAGCAATGTAAGTCCTCAAAATGAATTCAGTGCCCATCAGAGCAACATTTGAATAAGCATGTCCACTCCCCAAACAAGTGTATCAACATCCAGTGAGTCTAAAGATCTAACAGAACATTTATTTAAAACTATACCCTGTATGATCCTGGCTATATAAATGTATGAGGGTAGTGAATGGTCTAGACTCCAGAGGCTCTAAGAGCCTTACCTAGATTGTGGGGATCCTGAAAATCCAGTTTAGATATTCAAGTAAGTTATGACCCAAAATCCATTTTAGGGTTAAAAACAGGTGATTGTAGGTCATTAATGTATCTTGTTCTTCCTAGAAGCTACTAATGCTCCTGACCCTATGTTCCTTTATGACTCTCTGAAGGTTCCTTCAGACTCTGACTAAGGGTCTGATCTTGTTGCCATAAGGTTTTGCAAGTGATTTCAACTGGAGGATGATCATGCCCTAGTCCAGGGTTGGCCAACCTGTGGCACAGGTGTTACAAGTGGCATGGGCAGCCTCTGAGTATGGCACACAGAGAATCAGAGAGGGGACAGGCCCTACAATGCCAAAAAGGGCAGGAAGCAGAAATTAAAGCAGAAAATCTGGCAAGGAGCAATGGGAAGTAAGTAGACAGTAGAGCAGCACAGCCAGCAGAGAACGTAGAGCTGGGAGCAGAAGGCAGAGCAGCAGCTCTGGCAGAGGAAGTGGATTGGAATGGTATTATGGGAAGGAGCGAGACTAATTTGTGGCATGCCTGCCAAAAAAGGTTGGCCCCTCATTGCTCTTGTCTAACAACTTGTGAAGGACTGGTGTTTACAGCCATTACATTAAGATGGTACTGTACCAAAAAACAAAACAATACCCTCCTCCCCCAAAAGCAAAATCACAGTGTACCACACAACCAGCAGTGGCAACAGCAAAGATACAGAATAAAAACTTTACACTAGAATTAAAAAGGGAATGGTCCCCAGTAAAAATCATTGCTCCTGAACTTACAGTCTATGTTATAAATTTCAGGAGAAGTCCAGCTGAGGCAAAGATGATGTCCCTGACAGCTTCCATATATGTATATATGAAGGTGTTTCAGAAAGTAATGGTAATTTCAAACTAAAACCATTGTGTATACAATGATTGTTTACCGGACCACAACATTTCTCTACATAGTCATAAATGATGAGTGTGTTTGCCAGTGCTACCATCAGTGTTTCCTGCTGCTGTGTAGTTTCCCACTTTGTTGCAGGCATACACCATGGGCAGCTATTTTGCCATTAGTTTCTGAAACACCCTTGTGTGCATATAATTATATATTCACATCTATATTTAGATTTTATTTTATTTTATTCCATAGACCTTATTGCTATAGCTGTGATAGCTGTAATAGCTTATTGGTATTGCTATTGGTCTGAAGGAACTTTTAGAAAATCTTAAAGGATTAAAAAAAAATATTATATTTATAAAAAACTGTCCCAAAAAAGGCAGGAAATAGTCATCTAAATGGAGGGAGATCAGATTCCTGGAGAACAAGTGAAATCATTATTGACTGGAGGCTATTGGCAGAAAAATCTTACATTTTAATTTGCCAGAAATGTGATTTTGCTAGAGAATGCATCAAGAGCCTCCTTTCCCAGTTCCTCAACTTGCACCGTCTGACTCACTCACTCACTCACTCACTCACAGAAAAGAACCAGCAACCTGTGGCACCAACTTGTAGATCATTTCCCCATAATGTTTCAAGTAATGCACACCACTAAATATTTCAGATGGCTTGACAATACATTTTCTTAAAAGTAATGACTACTTACTTTTCTCACAAATCAATCAGGGCCTGGACAAAGCATTAGCTAATATACCATAAGCAAAAATTCTGCTTCAAGAGACTTAGTTATTCTCTTCCATCCTTAAATGTTATGATTTTTTAGTTGAGATTTGAGTTGTTTGACTCCATCCTGGGAATTTTAGTGAATAAAATAAAAACATTTAATCATGAAGGAAAAGACAGATTTTTTTCATACAGAGATTCAAACATTTGCAGTGGATAAATTGGCCTATCTTGTTTTTGCTAACGTGGTTACTCTTTAATCCTAATTATGTAGTTTTACATGAACAGATGTCATTTTTTGTGTCTTTACACCCATATAATATTACATAAAAGATGAAGTTAAAATATTAAACACATTGTGCACTTTGGGTCTGTCCTGATTCAAATCTTGGGAAGAGATCTCAAATTGTGATATGATGGCTGGGTGGAAGGAACTGACAGCTCAAGACATTCACTTAACAGCATAATACCATGTCCTTTCAGTCCTTATTGGCACACATTTTTAGTCCTCTTAAGAATACCTAAAGAGCTGCTACTGAGGTCTATGAGATCTAATTCTATAGAAAGGTGTACAAACTGAACCTTACTACAGTTTGCTTTGCTGAGTATAGACGTTAACCAATACTTCCAAGTTTGAATTTGACAAATTTGCCTCTTCAGAAAGAAAATACTACAGTTTTCATTGCTCCTAAGGTCAAAGGGAATGCTTAGATCAGGGGTGCTCAATGCTTGGCCCGTAAGCCAGATCTAGTCCCCACAGTCATGTCATTTGGCCTGTAGGGCTCCTCATGGGTATGAAAATTTGTTGGTAGGTGTTGACGCTGGATATTAGGACCCCAGCTGTTATACCTTTGTTCTGGGTGGGCACAACCCTCAGACTGAGCACAACACCTGCCAGATGATAATAGATGAGTTTATTGGTACAGAGTAATAACAGAAAAGCAACAATACTAACAATCAAACAATTCTATATCTACCAATCCTAGGGCTGTCATCAGAGTCAAAGTACATCTGGTTAGGATGCAGGCTTCATTTCTGAGGCTCTTTCTTAGGTGTCAGATGTCAGCATGTCATGTCAGCATGTCAGCAGTCTGGATGTGGGATGCCAAGGCCCACAGACCTCCTCCAGTGGGGTGAATGACATGGGCTGCTGGCATGCCCTTGGTCCATGGTAACCTCAGGGACCCTTTCCGAGAGATGGGGATGGTGACAGGGATGGGGACCCTTCTCATGGAGGAGTAGGGACAGGAGGGACAGAAAGGAAGGGAAGGAGGGACAGGAAGAGACGGGACAAAGGGAGGGACCCTTTGTTAATCTCAAATCCCTGCTTTTGTATTCTCCTTCTCATTTGATGACTCCTGATGACTCTTCATCTGTGGCTACCTCTGGTTGGTAGTTTCTCTGTGGACATGTGGACATGTAACCTTCCGGGCCTTCTCCTAATTTGGTGTGTTCCCCCAAAACTGGGACTCAGAACCCGCTCTGCTCTGGGGCCTTGTAGCTGATGTCACTTATCTCATGTTATGGGACAGTATGGAATATACTTCCCCAGTTCCCAGGCTGTGTCCTTGTTGTGTTACACAACCTGTCTGCCTTGAAGGCTGTGATCTCGTGTTATAGCATGCTCCTCTCAATAATCAGGCTGTGTCCATCCATTGGTCTTGTTGCGCTAGACAGTCTGCTCTCAGGGCCATGAGAAGCTGTGTGTGTGTCTCCCAAGCTCTTTAGAAATACATTTAACCCTTGGCACTCATCTTGACCCCTTGTAATGCATATATCTATACCTATAAGCCAATTCCCCCCAAAACAGGCCTTTAACTATCATTTCTAAGCCAACAGTAGGGGAGTGGTTTCTGTTAATTGCTGCTTATCTGCTGCCAAATTTGCAGACCCATGGGGAGCTCTGCAGGCTGTATAGTGTGGTCCTGCATGCTAGATCAGGCATGCAGGGCCAATTTGGGTATGTGGGGCTGGGCTAAGTCAGCGCAGAGCCTGATTCCGGTACCTAGTGCAGAGCCTGACCAAGGTATACAGGGGCTGGCTGAGGCCATGTGGGACCCAATCTGGGCTTACAGGGGTTGGCCAAGGCCTGCAGGGCTTGATCCAGGTGTATAGGGGTTATCTAGGGACATGTGGAGCCCAATCTGGGTGTATGGGGCCCAATCCAGCCCATGGACAGGCCCTGCACCACTCATTTGGCCTGCCAGCCCAAAAGGTTGAGCAGCAGTGTCTTAGATGATCGAAGATGACTGCTTGTATGTTACAGACCATTAAAGTGTTCCCAGCTACTGCTATATGAGCTCAATAACTTGGCTTGGCTAAAACATATCTACATGAAAATCATCAAGTCTTGAATTGAGAAACTTCAGGAGATGGAGAATCCACCACTTTGCTTCCTAGTTTGTGCCATTGCTTAATTACTTCCACTCTTAAATGTTTGTGTGTTATTTCTGAATGTGTCTGTCTTCACCTTCCTATCATTGGTTAAGCCTTGTTAAGCCTTTCGCCACAAAACTTAAAACTCTTAATACTGAGTATTTTCTCCCTAAAAGGATATTTGTATGTGATAATGAGTCACATCTCCTCTTTGATTAAGAACTCTTTGAAGTTCTTACTGTAAGTCATGTTCTCCGGCCCTCAACCCATTTTCATAATTCTTTTCTGCATCTTCTCTAGTTTTCTGAATGGACAACAGAACTATTGTAGTATTCACATATTTTTGTCACCAGTGTATATATAGAAGATAAAATCACTTCCTAGTCCTACTTATTGCTTCTTTGTTTATACATGTAAGGTTACACCTTTTATAGCATCACATTGGAAGCTGGGTCCATGAGACCTAATACACTTTTCAGTCACTTTTTTCCATTGCTCAATGATATGGTCTGTATTTCTCATTTGTACATATAGAAACCTGTATTTGACTGCATTTTATTTGAACGAACCCAATTTACTGGACAATTCAGGTTCCTCTGTGTGACTACATTGTCTTCATAATTTGTTTGTTTACCACTCATCCTTCATCAGCAATAATGTTATATTCAATTCCAGATCATTGATGAAAATGTTGAACACCCTCCAGCTAAAACGGTGATCCATGAGGAACTCCTCCAGAGGCACCTCCATTTGAAGGCAATTCGCCATTGGCGACTACTTTTGAAGTCTCTCGGTTAGCTATTACTTAAACTATTTAATATATACCCTCCCTACATGTCTGATGACCACCCCAGAACAAGACACAGAAGTTCCATTTCTTTCCTTTTACATCTTAAGGGAAAGGTTTTCCTATGATAGGGAAAAGGTAGATAAAGAAGAGTAAAAGAGAGTATAGACAACCGAAGGAGATATGTCTGATAGGTCCCCAGTTGTTAAAATATTCAGTTGTTTTTTGGCAGACTTTCATATACTTGGCGAATTGTGTCTATATATGCACTGGGCCTTCATGGGCTGAGCTTCAAGAGGGTCTGATATTGGTTACTGTAGCCTGTACCTGTATTGAGTACTGCACCTTTAAGTGGAGAGAAATGATCCTTGTTTGCTACAGAGATTGTTGTCATCTTGGGTTAACTCATAGTGTATTCTATGTATCCATGAAGATACTACTAGTTCACCGTGATAACAGAGTATCAC